>NW_028220258.1:0-10153 GCF_045865225.1 Trachurus japonicus | reverse complement strand
AATAATAATAATGATATGAAATGACGGCACAGAGACATTTGTGTCACCGTGTCAGCTGACTGCAGTGTGTATGTGTGTGGCTGCGTTGTTTCACTAATGTCAAAGCGCTACGGGCAGGCTACCTGCAGCAACAACAGTAGCTGCAGCTTCTACTGAAGGCTGCAGTAACGCACATGAGGCAGACATACTATGTTGCGACTCGCGGAATACGCGGACATCGTTAAACTTATACTGTTGAAAAAAAAAACTACCGCTGTGTTGTATGACGGCAGATACACGTGAGATGCACGTGAGACAGACACATGGACCGACAGCGCAGATGTCGCGACTCGAGGACATCGTTTAACTTCTCACACTGTTGAAAAAACTACCGTTGTGTTGTGTGATGGCAGATACAGAGCCAGGAATTTATTAAAAGGTGGAGAGGGAGAAGCAGCGAGGTGAGCCAGGTGATGGGGGGAGAGAGGGAGGTGGAGGGGGGCTGACAGGCAGGTGAGGGTGGGAGAAGGGGAGAGAGGCTGGTGACTGAGAAAGGCAGATAAGATATTTCATCTTTGACCAAATGTTCTTGTTGTTGACTTATGGATAATGGAATATATATTGTACTGGAGCTTATGTGGTATTATCATACAGTGAGTGATGAGTGACAGTGAGTGATAAATACCATGGGCTTGTTATTTAGGTATGTTATTTAGGTATTGTAATATTGTGAGATTTTGATATTGTTACTTCCCTACAAAGCACAAAGAGCAGAAAAATTAAAAAAGGTAAATAAAATAAAAATAAAAGTTAATTTCCAACCCTGATATAGATCTGATTCATGATTTAAACCATTAGCTTACTCTTTTGAAGAATCTGCTGTCCACACATGATTGTGTGATAAAAAATATATTGACTGATTTACAAAACAGAAACTCTGGGAACATAAAATACCCCTCATTGAATCGATATTAAATCGAATCAATAAATATATCGTTTTGTCTCTATCGTTATTTTGTTATTTTAATTAATGGTGGAAATGCTGGGCGAGCTGACCCTTACTTTCGGTTTCGCGGACAGTGCCCGCGTGGGAATCATGCCACCGAATCGTCGTTAATGGTTGGAACTATGATGGTATCTGATCGTCTTCGAAGCTCTAACTTTCATTGTTGATGAATGAAAACTTTCTTGGCAAGACGTCCGTCTTGTGCCGGTCACAGAATTTCACCGTGCGCACGGAGGCTCATGGTAAATGTAGTATGAACACACTTCGCTTTCCAAAACTCCTCGTTGTCCCTTTAAGTGTAGTGTTGAAATTTCACCTTCACCAAAGTTGTGCCATCATATACAAAATATACAAAAGAATTATTGCTGTTGCATAATATTGATAAAGTTGCCTTTGGGGATGTATGGTATTTCCTACTGACAATGGCAACCAAAGCTGATGGAGCCAGACAAACCACAAAATCTACAACAATAGCAAGTGAGTCAGACAATTATTCCTGGCAGTGCATCACTTAAAGGTTTTTTTTCCAACATTCATCCACGTATCCAAGTGAATCATGTGACACACTTACATTGTGCTTCTCTCTGAGACTTCTGTGACTGCTCCTCTGGGCTGAGACTGGTGTCGGCCTTGGGTAAAGGTTCGACCAGACACACAGCAAAAGGCTGGAAGACATCCGAAGCAGGTCCTTCCCCATCCCAGATGCAGCCCCTCACCACAGGCTCCAGCACCTTCATCTTCTTCTTGGTAGACATCAGCTCATCCCACTCTCTCGCTTTCAGCTTCTGACGCAGTTTCTGCTTCTCCAGGTCTCCACCCTCCTGGGACATTAGATGTGTATTAACAGCGGTGCAAACAGGAAGCATTTGGAAACAAGAACATCCAAAGACCCGTTTCACACTAAGGTAACAATATTGTAACTCCTCTTCATACCTCCTCTTCCAGAGCCCCTTCATCATCTGAAAGGTAGCCATGAGGTACAAAGAAGCCGTCGTCGTCGTTGTCATCATCTTCACCTCCTTCCTCTTCATCTTCCTGAAAATGATCAGGAGTTCAAAGACTCAAGTCAACAAATACAATCCCCTCCTTTTTCCTTATACCTTACTTATAACCTGACTACCAACTATGGTGGTTGGTGAAAAAAGAAAATGGTCTATGTGCCGCATAGGATACCATTTACCATCTATAGTAAACTAAGTAACAATACAAGGCACTGATTAAGACACAACAAGATAAGTGAAAATAAAAGTAACACCAGTGAACCTCCAATGAAACTTACCCCTTCACTATGTGACAGAGACTCTCCTGGCTCCTCTTCCTCCCATTCTTCATCACTGTCCACCTCGTAGTCCAACAAATCCTGCAGTAAGAGACCACCACTTTATTAATAAAAAAACCCCCAAAGGAATATAACAAACTTGGATCATCTACTACAGGGTTTATACAGAAATTCTTAAGTTGAATTTAATACCTTTTAATACCTTTTTTAATACCGTCACAATATTTTTTATTACCAACACGACTTCGAGCTGCAACTGTAGTGGCAACTTTTCGAACTTCAGTGTTGGGGGTAACTAATTAAAAAGTAACAGATTACTGTGTAGTAGGCAAATGCTCACAATTCAAATCAAGTACCTGTTACCTGTTAGGGGGGTGTGCTTAGGGCGGTGACACTCAGCATTAACAAATTATATACAGGTTCATCTCAATACATTATAATATCATGGAAAAGTCCATTTCCAGAAGTAAAGCCAACATTTCTGTAGCCTATTAAAAATGCTTTTTTTTTTTATTTTATTTTTTTTATTAATTGGTCCTTTGTAATATTTAGATTTTTGGGGATACTGAATTATAAGTCTTCATTTAACGTTAGTCATAATTAGTACAATTAAAATAAATAGAATAAATAAAGACATGAAATGTTTCATTCTTTGTGTTAGTTTCACTTGTTGAATTGAAATACTGACATATGCCTTGATAAACTTAACCATGATATTCTAATGCACCTGTGAATTGGAAATAATAGGAGTGATAGGTACAGTATATGAAATAATTAATTACTGCATACATCTTGACAGCTCACCTTTACTTCATTTTTAGCCTTCTGTGATTACGTTTGTCTGTACAGCACTTTGGAAACCTTTGTGTTTATTTAAATTGGGCAGAGCTCTGTGGGAAACACCTGCCTGACACAGCAACATAGGGAACTGTGCATGTCTGCAGCGCACAGCTGATAATGATACTCGTGCACGAAAAAACAAGCCGTCGCACCGAATGCGCGCAGCTACGGTGCTGCTTCCAGTTGTGAGCGTGCATGTCGCTACATTGGATATTGTATAATCAGAGCGAACTATGAATGAGGTTGCTTCACTTTCACGTGATTATCAGCCTGTTCAACATTTTACTGACCTGACATCTTTTCACATATGGGCTTCCTTCACCTTTCAAACGGGGCAGAGCTCCGTGGGAAACAGTAGGAGAGACACCGAGGGAGAATCTTGGTCTGACCCAACACTGACACATTGTGATCGCGCATGATGCGCATCTATATTGAAAGTAATGACAATACATCTGAACTGTCCTCCATGCACACACGTTTTAACCAAGGCAGCAGCCAAAATCACCCAGGCGGCACGGTTTTAGACTGAAGCGCAAATAGTTTTACCGCGAACGCACACTGACCGACGTCACATCATTGATATCGCTCTGGTCCTACTTGCACATATAATTTATGAAATATAGGCTAAATAAATTCACGGGATTTTTAGGCCTGCACTTAACACAAATGGGAACAAACTCATAGTTGGATAGTGCTTCAAAAATTTAATACCTCGTCAGATTACATTTATTACTTTTTAATACTTTTTAATGGCCTTCATTTTTGCTAATTAGGGCCGCGGGCAATCGCACCGGGCACTGGTCCCAACAGCTATGAAATAGCTGCAGGGACCAGTGCCCGGGCGAAGCCCGGGCACTACTGTTATTGTGTGGATTTTTTCCTAGTTAGTGTGAATGCTGGAAGCATTCACACTATTGTTATTCGGTTCGGCCATTTTCTGCCTTTCTTCGTCATGTAACTAGTCCTTCATACTTTGTGCTATTTCAACAATTCAAATATCAAAATGTTCAGCCTTTTCGGGACAGGTGTGCTATGTCTTTTCTCTTTTCAACTATTCATACTTTTTGCAATATTCAACTATTTCTGATTTCTTTTTTCCCCATAGAGAATGCATTGGAACAGTCTTGAAACTCTTCAAATCTTCTTACTTCTTTCAGCCTTTAAAGCATCCACATACTTTCAGCTAGAGACTTCATTCAAATTCTGAGCTGTAGACAAACTTCTAATGTATTCATCCTGTATTTACAACTTTTTCATAGCTTGTACCGTTTTTGAGATAAATCCTTTAAAAGCACATGAGGATTTCTGACAAATTTCACACTTTTCAATGAGTGTGTATGGGGTTGGGTCAGAGTGAGTGACATCATCGTTAGAGTGAGAGGGATCGAAAAAACATTCAGGATTTTTTCTGGATAAATTGCCAGCACGGCCACAAATTAAACTCTAGACACATGATTTCCTCACCGGTTTGTAGCCACACTTGTCGTGTCTCATTTAATGTGTTCAAAACAGCAGACAGACTTACAGAATTGTCTCTATGAGCCTAATTGTCCAGCTAGACCCGCTCCAGTGGCTCATCCACTTCAATAGAAAAGTAGGAGCTGATTTTTTTAGAAAAGCAGAAATGCCCCCCTTTTCTACCTTGCGACCCTGAGAAAAGTTTTTGCCCTACAAACATTTAATGCACATCAATGTGCTCAGGAAGGTCTCCTTGCCCAGATGGTCAGGAGGACCACATTCTGATAAGAGTTACGGTTCTCTTTTTCTGGGCTGTTTTGGGAAGCTGCTCAGAGCTCAAATCTCTCTGCTCTGCTCTGTGTGCAGTTGGTCCAGCTGTAGCGGCCAGCTCGTTATCACGTCTATAAATAGAACAGTGCAGGTGCAGCCTGGCCGCTCGTTAAGATGTTTTTAAACACAGCCCACACAGACACATGATAAACCAGACTGACAGAGGATGTCCACGCACAAACACAGGCATCACACTCACACAGACAGACACACACAGACACTCACACACAGTCACAACACACAAACATACACAAACAGACAAACACACAAACACAACACTGTTCCACACGTAAAATGTAAGCATGGTAGTCGCCATGGTAACTTCTGAGGGCAGGATGCCAATCAATCAGATCATTAGGGAGAGAGGAGTTCTGTGGCTTTCTGCACATGTACACACAGACAGAGAGACCGTCAGACTCACACATCCAGACACACACAGGTTTTCAGCTCAAATTCATCAGCCTCTCAATTATTTTATACTTTTGATGTAAACATCTCCAACAATTAATTTTTTCTCATGAATCTATCTATCTATCTATCTATCTATCTATCTATCTATCTATCTATCTATCTATCTATCTATCTATCTATCTATCTATCTATCTATCTCCCATCCCCCTCCCTATTTTTAACCCCTCTGTCTCCTTTTTTTCTTTCTTTCTTCTACTCCTTCATTTGTATTTTACGTAACTTTTTCTATCCTTCCCTCTCTATCCATCCATCCATCTACCTCTTTCTATCTATCATCCCCCTCTCTCTTTTTCTTTCTTTCTTTCCTTCTTTCTTTCACTCACTCCATTTCTGTCTTTTTACTTCTTTGTTTGTTTGATTGTTTCTTTCTTTCTTTCTATTCCTTTTCTCTTCCTTTGTTTTTACTCCATTCCTTTCTTTCTTTCTTTCACTCCATTTCTGTTTGTTTACTTCTTTGTTTGTTTGATTCTTTCTTTCTTTCTACTCCTTTTCTCTTCCTTTGTTTTTACTCCATTTCTTTCTTTCTTTCTTTCTTTCTTTCACTCCATTTCTGTCTTTTTACTTCTTTGTTTGTTTGATTCTTTCTTTCTTTCTTTCTTTCTTTCTTTCTTTCAACAATTTCTTCAGCTCATTCAGCATTGCTGGAAGCATTCACACCATTTCCATTCTTGGAAATGTTTTTTCTAGTTAGTGTGAATGCTGGAAGCATTCACACTATTGTTCTTCTGTTCGGCCATTTTCTTTATACTTTTGACACTTAACTAGTCCTTCATACTTTGTGCTATTTCAACAATTCTCACATCAAAATGTTCAGCCTTTTCGGGACAGGTGTGCTATGTCTTTTCTCTTTTCAACTATTCATACTTTTTGCAATATTCAACTATTTCTGATTTTTTTTCCCCCATAGAGAATGCATTGGAACAGTCTTGAAACTCTTCAAATCTTCTTACTTCTTTCAGCCTTTAAAGCGTCCACATACTTTCAGCTAGAGACTTCATTCAAATTCTGAGCTGTAGACAAACTTCTAATGTATTCATCCTGTATGTACAACTTTTTCATAGCTTGTACCGTTTTTGAGATAAATCCTTTAAAAGCACATGAGGATTTCTGACAAATTTCACACTTTTCAATGAGTGTGTATGGGGTTGGGTCAGAGTGGGTGACGTCATCGTAGAGTGCAGGAGATCCAAAAAAGCGACTGGAACTTTTCTTCTGAAACTGCCAGCAAAGCTACAAATGACACTCTACACTCATGATTTTGGAGTTTGTAGCCACGCTTGTCTTAGGTCTCACAATGCCGTCAAAAATGCAAAGAGACTTAGATAATAATTTAAAATATTTTTTAAATGCGACCAGGGAGCTCTCTGCTCTCATTCAGCCCAATGCATTTTTTTCACAGCAGCAGGAGAAGGAGCTCAACTTTGTAACTTGCTGTTAAGTGCTTTTTAATTCATTTTAATTCACCAAAAAATAGTCACAGGTCACAAAAAAGTCCTCTTCTTGCTTGGTGTGGCTAATTTCTGCACTTTCCTTACTTTTTTTTTTAAGCATCATTGAAAAATCTCACATTCATTAAAGTCTCAACCTCTCTTCTCCACAACTCCACTGCAGTGTAGGGGGTAGGGTGGCCGCTTGCCAACCCCAAGGTCACTGGTTCGAATCCAAGGGAAGAACTCTTGTTATGTTATGTTGAATTCTGCTCTCCTCCACCGCCTTCAATTGGTTACAGGTGTTTGTTATCTCCTTGATTACTCATACCAGTTTGCAGCACATCATCACATTACAATGAATGACAACAGTCTTGAAAGCAGTGTGCTCTCTGTAGCTGAGTGGCAGAGTAAAGGCTTAATGATCATACAGTCATGGGTTCGATTCCTGCCTCAGTCATTTCACATCATTGCTTGACTTTTGATTCCAGTTATTCAGCTGTCATTGGACAGCCTTTGATTCCTCATAGTATGAAGCTCATTGTAACTCAGGTTCTCTGTGGCCATATGGTTAGTGTGTTGGGTTACCACTCATGAAGTTGTGGGTTCAATTCCTTCCATGGACATGTTTCTTGTATGCCATTCCGCATGTCTTTGTCAATTTATTCTGCTAATTCAGCATGGTTCAGCATTGGGTTTCAGCATTCACACGCATGTTCCGTTAGGAAATGCTGTTTCTAGTTATTATTAGTGTGACTGCTGAAGCAGTCACACTATTGTTCTTCTGTTTGGCCATTTTCTTCCGCCTTTTTACGGTCTTCTTCTAGTCCTTCATACTTTGTGCTATTTCAACAATTCATATATCAAAACGTGCAGCTTTTTTTGAACTTTATCGGCATTACTTTTCTCTTTTTAACTATTTATACTTTTTCAAATATTTAACTTTTTCACAAAAAATCTCACATTCATCAAAGTCTCAACCTCTCTTCTTCACAACTCCACTGTAGTGTAGGGGGTAGGGTAACTGCCTGCCAACCCTAAGGTCACTGGTTCGAATCCAAGGGAAGAACTCTTGTTATGTTATGTTGAATTCTGCTCTCCTCCCCCGCCTTCAATTGGTTACAGGTGTTTGTTATCTCCTTGATTACTCATACCAGTTTGCAGCACATCATCACATTACAATGAATGACAACAGTTTTGAAAGCAGTGTGCTCTCTGTAGCCGAGTGGCAGAGTAAAGGTTTAGTGATCATATGGTCATGGGTTCGATTCCTGCCTCAGTCTTTTCACTTCATTGCTTGACTTTTGATTCCAATTATTCAGCTGTCATTGGACAGTCTTTGATTCCTCATAGTATAAAGCTCATTGTAACTCAGGTTCTCTGTGGCCATATGGTTAGTGCTCAGCCTGAAATTCACAGACATTTTCATTCTAAGTCATTCAAGCTTGACTCTCAAGCTTTCTTGTTGTTGACAGTGTGCAGATCATCAACAGACAACAGTCTCTGCAACTGTGTGTGCACTGTGGCCTAGAGGCAGAGTGGAAGTCTAATGACCATGAGGATGTGGGTTCGATTCTGACCTTGGTCAAACATTTGTATGGTGATCACAGCTTGCACTATTTGCTAATTCTGCAACAGCGTTCAGTTGCTATCAGCAGTCACACCATTTCCATTCTTGGAAATGCTTTTTCTAGTTATTTTTCCACTTCCGGCCAGATTTCGATGTGCTACTAGTCCTGCAACTCGAAGAGTTGCAGGACATATTATATATCAAAACGTGCGTCTTGATCGGGATCGCTGTGCTATTACTTTTCTCAACAGTTTACGAATTTTTCGCGACGTAGTCGCGAAAAACTGCGCAAAAAATTTGCATGTAAGTCAATGGGACGGGCGGAAAAAAAAGAGCGAAAAAGACCAATCATTGGAGTTTCACAAACGTCTACTGCTCAGGCATACTTTCACCTAGAGACTCCATTTAAACTTTAAACAGTAGACACAAGTCTTGTGTATTGTCGTATTACTCCACGTTTTGATAGGTCATATAGTTTTTGATCAATCCCTGATCAATGACCATGATCATTTTTGGAGAAATTATGAGTTTATAATGGGTGTGTATTGCATGGAATGTTCGTGTCAGAGTGCGTGACATCATCGGTTAGAGTGGGAGAGAGTGAAGAAACATTCTGTATTTTTTCTGGATAAATTGCCACCACGGCCACAATTTACACTCTACAGACATAATTTTTTCAGAATTTGTAAGACAAACTTGTTATCTCTCAATTCATGTGCTCAAAAATATCAGAGAGACTTACAGAACTTACAGAATCAGCCTCTGAGTGCGGCCACGTCTGTCTCTGCTCCTCACTGAGTCCAATACAAATATTTTCTGAGAGAAGCAGAACGGCCTGATGTTTTAAAAACTGCCAGCGTCGCCAAAATATTTACTGTAGAAACACCAAATCGTACCGAAATTTTCAGTAAGTCCTTAGAGCAACGTTGATCTGTGTTTTGTTCTGATAGGAGTTACCGTTTTGTCATGCTAAGCCTAAATGTGAGACCGGTTTAGAGGCAGAAAATGGCTGTTTTTCTCCACGTTTCTGTCTGTCTCAGCCTGCGGGGGCCCCTATCGCCGTGGTAACCTCTTTGATCCTCAGGCCAGGGCTCGTTAACTTCATAAACAATCCACCTGGCGCTCGTTTAAATGTTTATAAACACAGACACAGCTAAATCAGACTGACACAGGATGCAGCTACTAACTAACTATGTGTCAAGTCAGTCACACACACACACACAGACTCTAGAGCCAGCTTCATGTGATTACAGTCACACACACACACACACACACAAACACACCTTCATGTGATTAAAACACAGTTAACGTGCAACAGAATTTAAACTTAAACCATGATTTAATCTGGTTTTAAAGTTAAACCTTGTTGGTGTCACACACACACACACACACACACACACACACACACACACACACACACACACACAACACACACACACACACACACACACACACCACACACACACACACACACACACACACACACACACACACACACACACACACACACACACACACACACACACACACACACACACACACACACACACCACACACACACACACACACACACACACACACACACACACACACACACACACACACACACTAATGTGGTTACAGCTCCTCCATATCAGTGCTTATAGAAAGATGATCATGTGTCTGTCTGATCAGCTCTGTCTTGCGCTTAAGATCGTGGGTTTGATTCCCATGTTGACAGAGATGGCAAAACCGGCAGTAGCCCCGCGGCCCATTCAAAATTTCCGAGAGGAAATTTTCTAGTTTCATTTACT
>NW_028220257.1:0-57671 GCF_045865225.1 Trachurus japonicus | reverse complement strand
GGCCCCAGATGATATATCCAAGTTTGGAGAAATTTGAAGAAATTTTAATTTTTGGTAAAAAAAAAAAAACGTAACACCCCCCCCTGTCGTCTTTTTAAAATGGCCTGTTTGGTTTTTGGTCATTTTCTCCAAAACCACCGGCCCGATTTCAACCAAACATTCTGCGTTGGACTCCCCTCGGACCCCCAGATGATATATCCGAGTTTGGAGAAATTACATTTTTGGTCAAAAAAAAAAAACGTAACACCCGCCCCCTGTCGCCTTTTTAAAATGGCCTGTTTGGTTTTTGGTCATGTTCTCCAAAACCACCGGCCCGATTTCAACCAAACCTTCTGCGTTGGACTCCCCTCTGACCCCCAGATGATATATCCGAGTTTGGATAAATTTTAATTTTTGGTCAAAAAAAAAAAACGTAACACCCCCCCCTGTCGTCTTTTTAAAATGGCCTGTTTGGTTTTTGGTCATTTTCTCCAAAACCACCGGCCCGATTTCAACCAAACCTTCTGCGTTGGACTCCCCTCGGACCCCCAGATGATATATCCGAGTTTGGAGAAATTTTAATTTTTGGTCAAAAAAAAAACGTAACACCCCCCCCTGTCGTCTTTTTAAAATGGCCTGTTTGGTTTTTGGTCATTTTCTCCAAAACCACCGGCCCGATTTCAACCAAACCTTCTGCGTTGGACTCCCCTCTGACCCCCAGATGATATATCCGAGTTTGGAGAAATTTTAATTTTTGGTCAAAAAAAAAAAGTAACCCCCGCCCCTGTCGTCTTTTTAAAATGGCCTGTTTGGTTTTTGGTCATTTTCTCCAAAACCACCGGCCCGATTTCAACCAAAACTTCTGCGTTGGACTCCCCTCGGACCCCCAGATGATATATCCGAGTTTGGAGAAATTACATTTTTGGTCAAAAACCCCCTGTCGTCTTTTTTAAATGGCCTGTTTGGTTTTTGGTCTTTTTCTCCAAAACCACCGGCCCGATTTCAACCAAACCTTCTGCGTTGGACTCCCCTCGGACCCCCAGATGATATATCCGAGTTTGGAGAAATTTGAAGAAATTTTAATTTTTTGGTAAAAAAAAAAAAAACGTAACACCCCCCCCTGTCGTCTTTTTAAAATGGCCTGTTTGGTTTTTGGTCATTTTCTCCAAAACCACCGGCCCGATTTCAACCAAACCTTCTGCGTTGGACTCCCCTCGGACCCCCAGATGATATATCCGAGTTTGGATAAATTTTAATTTTTGGTCAAAAAAAAAAAACGTAACACCCCCCCCTGTCGTCTTTTTAAAATGGCCTGTTTGGTTTTTGGTCATTTTCTCCAAAACCACCGGCCCGATTTCAAACAAAACTTCTGCGTTGGACTCCCCTCGGACCCCCAGATGATATATCCGAGTTTGGAGAAATTTTTTAAAATGGCCTGTTTGGTTTTTGGTCTTTTTCTCCAAAACCACCGGCCCGATTTCAACCAAACCTTCTGCGTTGGACTCCCCTCGGACCCCCAGATGATATATCCGAGTTTGGAGAAATTTGAAGAAATTTTAATTTTTGGTAAAAATAAAAAAAGTAACACCCCCCCCTGTCGTCTTTTTAAAATGGCCTGTTTGGTTTTTGGTCATTTTCTCCAAAACCACCGGCCCGATTTCAACCAAACCTTCTGCGTTGGACTCCCCTCTGACCCCCAGATGATATATCCGAGTTTGGAGAAATTTTAATTTTTGGTCAAAAAAAAAAAACGTAACACCCCCCCCCCTGTCGTCTTTTTAAAATGGCCTGTTTGGTTTTTGGTCATGTTCTCCAAAACCACCGGCCCGATTTCAACCAAACCTTCTGCGTTGGACTCCCCTCGGACCCCCAGATGATATATCCGAGTTTGGAGAAATTTTAATTTTTGGTCAAAAAAAAAAAAAACGTAACACCCCCCCCTGTCGTCTTTTTAAAATGGCCTGTTTGGTTTTTGGTCATTTTCTCCAAAACCACCGGCCCGATTTCAACCAAACCTTCTGCGTTGGACTCCCCTCTGACCCCCAGATGATATATCCGAGTTTGGAGAAATTTTAATTTTTGGTCAAAAAAAAAAAAAGGCCTGTTTGGTTTTTGGTCTTTTTCTCCAAAACCACCGGCCCGATTTCAACCAAACCTTCTGCGTTGGACTCCCCTCGGACCCCCAGATGATATATCCGAGTTTGGAGAAATTTGAAGAAATTTTAATTTTTGGTAAAAAAAAAAAAGACGTAACACCCCCCCTGTCGTCTTTTTAAAATGGCCTGTTTGGTTTTTGGTCATTTTCTCCAAAACCACTGGCCCGATTTCAACCAAACCTTCTGCGTTGGACTCCCCACCACCGAGTTTGGAGAAATTACATTTTTGGTCAAAAAAAAAAAACCGTAACACCCCCCCCTGTCGTCTTTTTAAAATGGCCTGTTTGGTTTTTGGTCTTTTTCTCCAAAACCACCGGCCCAATTTCAACCAAACCTTCTGCGTTGGACTCCCCTCGGACCCCCAGATGATATATCCGAGTTTGGAGAAATTTGAAGAAATTTTAATTTTTGGTAAAAAAAAAAAAGACGTAACACCCCCCCTGTCGTCTTTTTAAAATGGCCTGTTTGGTTTTTGGTCATTTTCTCCAAAACCACTGGCCCGATTTCAACCAAACCTTCTGCGTTGGACTCCCCACCACCGAGTTTGGAGAAATTACATTTTTGGTCAAAAAAAAAAAAACGTAACACCCCCCCCTGTCGTCTTTTTAAAATGGCCTGTTTGGTTTTTGGTCATTTTCTCCAAAACCACCGGCCCGATTTCAAACAAACCTTCTGCGTTGGACTCCCCTCTGACCCCCAGATGATATATCCGAGTTTGGAGAAATTTTAATTTTTGGTCAAAAAAAAAAACGTAAGCCTGTGGTCTTTTTAAAATCGCCTGTTTGGTTTTTGGTCATTTTCTCCAAAACCACCGGCCCGATTTCAAACAAACCTTCTGCGTTGGACTTCCCTCGGACCCCCAGATGATATATCCGAGTTTGGAGAAATTTTAATTTTTGGTCAAAAAAAAAAAAACGTAAGCCGCGCGCCTGTGGTCTTTTTAAAATCGCCTGTTTGGTTTTTGGTCATTTTCTCCAAAACCACCAGCCCGATTTCAACCAAACCTTCTGCGTTGGACTCCCCTTGGACCCCCAGATGATATATCCGAGTTTGGAGAAATTTGAAGAAATTTTAATTTTTGGTCAAAAAAAAAAAAGTAAGCCGCGCGCCTGTGGTCTTTTTAAAATGGCCTGTTTGGTTTTTGGTCATTTTCTCCAAAACCACCGGCCCGATTTCAACCAAACCTTCTGCGTTGGACTCCCCTCTGACCCCCAGATGATATATCCGAGTTTGGAGAAATTTTAATTTTTGGTCAAAAAATAAAAGTAACCCCCCCCCCTGTCGTCTTTTTAAAATGGCCTGTTTGGTTTTTGGTCATTTTCTCCAAAACCACCGGCCCGATTTCAACCAAATTTCTGCGTTGGACTCCCCTCGGACCCCCAGATGATATATCCGAGTTTGGAGAAATTACATTTTTGGTCAAAAAAAAAAACGTAACACCCCCCCCTGTCGTCTTTTTAAAATGGCCTGTTTGGTTTTTGGTCTTTTTCTCCAAAACCACCGGCCCGATTTCAACCAAACCTTCTGCGTTGGACTCCCCTCGGACCCCAGATGATATATCCGAGTTTGGAGAAATTTGAAGAAATTTTAATTTTTGGTAAAAAAAAAAAAGTAACACCCCCCCCGGTCGTCTTTTTAAAATGGCCTGTTTGGTTTTTGGTCATTTTCTCCAAAACCACTGGCCCGATTTCAACCAAACCTTCTGCGTTGGACTCCCCACCACCGAGTTTGGAGAAATTACATTTTTGGTCAAAAAAAAAAAACCGCAACACCCCCCCCTGTCGTCTTTTTAAAATGGCCTGTTTGGTTTTTGGTCATTTTCTCCAAAACCACCGGCCCGATTTAAAACAAACCTTCTGCGTTGGACTCCCCTCTGACACCCAGATGATATATCCAAGTTTGGAGAAATTTTAATTTTTGGTCAAAAAAAAAAACGTAAGCCTGTGGTCTTTTTAAAATCGCCTGTTTGGTTTTTGGTCATTTTCTCCAAAACCACCGGCCCGATTTCAAACAAACCTTCTGCGTTGGACTTCCCTCGGACCCCCAGATGATATATCCGAGTTTGGAGAAATTTTAATTTTTGGTCAAAAAAAAAAAACGTAAGCCGCGCGCCTGTGGTCTTTTTAAAATCGCCTGTTTGGTTTTTGGTCATTTTCTCCATAACCACCGGCCCGATTTCAACCAAACCTTCTGCGTTGGACTCCCCTTGGACCCCCAGATGATATATCCGAGTTTGGAGAAATTTGAAGAAATTTTAATTTTTGGTCAAAAAAAAAAAAAGTAAGCCGCGCGCCTGTGGTCTTTTTAAAATGGCCTGTTTGGTTTTTGGTCATTTTCTCCAAAACCACCGGCCCGATTTCAACCAAAACTTCTGCGTTGGACTCCCCTCGGACCCCCAGATGATATATCCGAGTTTGGAGAAATTACATTTTTGGTCAAAAAAAAAAAAAACGTAACACCCCCCCTGTCGTCTTTTTAAAATGGCCTGTTTGGTTTTTGGTCATTTTCTCCAAAACCACCGGCCCGATTTCAACCAAACCTTCTGCGTTGGACTCCCCTCTGACCCCCAGATGATATATCCGAGTTTGGAGAAATTTTAATTTTTGGTCAAAAAAAAAAAAACGATGGGAAAAGTAATTAATTAGATTACTCGTTACTGAAAAATATAACACCGTTAGTAACGCCGTTATACTCTAATGCCGTTATTACCAACACTGCACACATGCACACATACACAAACAAACAAACACACAAACACAACACTGTTCCACACAGTAAAATGTAAGCAGTTAGTTGAGTCGCCATGGTAACTTCTGAGGGCAGGCTGCCAATCAATCAGATCATTAAGGAGAGAGGAGTTCTGTGGCTTTCTGCACATGTACACGCAGACAGAGAGACCGTCAGACACACACACACACACACACACACACACACACAGGTTTTCAGCTCACATTCATCAACCTCTCAATTATTTTATACTTCTGATGTAAACATCTCCAACAATTTATATTTTTCTCATGAATTTAAGTTCAGACGTTTAGTCTTTCCAACTCTATTAATAGTAGTACAATTACAGGTGGAGCCTGGGACATAGGACGCAGCTTTTAACATCTATCTATCTATCTATCTATCTATCTATCTATCTATCTATCTATCTATCTATCTATCTATCTATCTATCTATCTATCTATCTACAGTATCTATCTATAAACCCTTTGTCTCTTTTTTTCTCTCTTTTTCTTTCTTTCTTTTAACTCATTGAGTGCCAACCACGTAATTTCTCGTTTTTCGTTCCCATGCGTTGAGTGCCAAAAACGAAATTTTTCGTTTTTTGCTTTTTTTTTTAAATTATGAAAATAGACACTTTAATACACATTATATGTAAATTTGGGGACTCTACGACGAGCAGAACTGAAATAGATGACGATCAAAGTCACATGACAGCTCATGATCTGGAAGTTTTTATCATAACTCAGCTTCTGCAAACGGAGTTCTGCATGCAGATGCAGCGCAGCTGCGCCGCAGCTGCTCTGCTCTCACCCGCGAGGCTGCAGCAGCTGGGAGCTGAACCAGGACAACACGTTCTCACTCCCAGTGCGTCAACCCCCTGACGAACGGTCACTGTCCCTCCTCGTCACATGCCTGACTCATTAGGTACCCGTTTTTCGTCATGAGGTGACGAGCGGGGATTTCAATTCATTCCAATGCAACCCCCTTCGCGGCGATATGTGACGCTCAGAGTAAAGTGATCCAGCCGACCGGACGCGGCGCTGAACGACGCACTGAGCTGGAAAACTTTTTTTCCCCTTTGAAGCTTTATTGAACCTGGTGTGTCTGACATAACTTTCATCCAAGCCGTCATTTTGGTTATCTATTTATTTACTGATCTTGGCGTTGGTGCAGAATAATAAATAAACAAACAAACAAACAAACAAATAAATTACATCCTTGTCGGAAGACCAGACGGGGTGGGGGTGTGTAATAAATAAATAAATAAATAAATATTTTTGTCCCGTGCGTAATTGTCAAGATCCGCATTTCGATTAAACTCGCCTTTCTTCTTTTGTACGAGTTGTTGGACGACTGCATTTTCATTTTATTTACTTATTTCCCTGTCCTAAGTCATGTTTATGGATACACAGTTGAACATATTGTCATTTTACCCTCGGCATTTTCCCCTCACTTTGCTGAATATCTGTTGATTCATGTCATAAACACGTTTTGTTCATTAAAAATATGTGGTGTTTATTAAAAATATGTTGTTCATTCAAATCGGTTGTTGTTCATTGCAGAACAATAGAATATTAATACGGTGATTTATATACAGATATTGATCGCGCAGTGTGACCACAATCACTACGCACGGAGGCGTGAGGGACATTTGAAACAGCTGTATCAATCGTCCCTGCAGCGACTGCTGACACTTCAACCTGTTTTGGCTCTAAACTTCAAAACTATGACATTGCATAGTTTAGGACCTGTTTATGTACGAATTCATCTGTTGTTAGGTCATATTATTATTGCATGAAACACACAATACAACTTTTGATCACAAAAAACTACCGCACGTAACATTTTACTTTCCGTAGTAAAAAAAACAGGTTCACGCTAATAACTTTTGAATGGCGTGACGTAATTTCACAAGCTTTCCCAGGATTGGTCGGTGTTGAGTGCTGAACTAGAGGATGTGACGTCATTGCAACGGCGCCACCGGTCGCGACCATAGACTGCGACACTGCCATCTACGGCGTCTGGACGGAACTACAACACCTTAACAGTGTGTTTGTGATCATGAGGAGTGGAAATTAAGCCATGTTGATTTAATTCAACAGCATGTGAATAAACAGTGAGGAATCAGAACAGTTAGACAGCTCTTTTTCAACAAAGTCCAAATAATTCAAGTAACTCAAGTCATATAGGCCTTTTTTTTTTTAATTGCAGAAAACAACATTTCTCCCCCCTTCTCCCTCCTCCCGCCCAGGAACCTTAGTTTATAATATAGTGTAGAATGAACCCGTCCACTGTAGTAATGTTTATGCACAACTGCACCACTTTAGCCAGCTCCTTTATTTCTGGTTTTACATTGGACAAACTGATTAAGGCTCCATTTTCAGGAGACACAGCTATTCTTTAATAACTTCCACATTCGTTGGGTTACGTTCAGAGGTTTATCAGGGCAGGGCCTAGGGTCATCCAGTGTTAGCAATTACAGACCCATCTGACCTTCACAGGGGTCACAGGTCAACTTTTCATGTGAAATTTGACGATTTTTGCTATCAATTCAGGCATAAAACACCAATACTTGGAGCTGGGAAGCTGAAATCTTTAGATTCTAGTCCAGACCTTGGAGCAGATTGAAGATCAGAGCTGTGCTCCACTCAGAAGTGTCCAAAATGGCCATGGTAAGTGTCAAAGGTCACAGGGGTCAAACATCAAAGTTAATCCTAACAAAACACACACGCTTTAAGTAATCATCATGAAATTTAGATGAGTTGTATATCAGAGAGTCCTCTATCATTATATTGTATTCCCATTGCTCTGGGGGCCACGGGGGGCCCCTGGGGGCCACGGGGGGCCCCTGGGGGCCACTTCGCTTTCCCATGCTCTCACAGATTTGGGTGTCGGGTCAGTGGATAAGGGCCTCACAATGAGTCCACAGGCCAAGTTTCAAGTGATTCGGTTGGTTTCTATGGAAACAGCGGCCTCCTGGAGACAGAGGAATGCGGCTGTTTGAAGCCCCGCCTCTCGAAAAGTAATGGCTCAATCAGGACCGAACGCACATCAACGCGTTCGTCTTGGGCCCCCGGAACCACTGATATCAAATTCAGAGCTGTACGACTTTTAGAAATATATTTCATCCATTTCAGCTTTTCAGATTCAGAGCCTCTCAGACTTAATGCCTGAGAGACCTTCTGAGTCAGAAAAGCTGAAATGGATGAAATATATTTCTAAAAGTCGTACAGTTCTGAATTTGATATCAGTGGTTCCGGGGGCCCAAGACGAACGCGTTGATGTGCGTTCGGTCCTGATTGAGCCATTACTTTTCGAGAGGCGGGGCTTCAAACAGCCGCATTCCTCTGTCTCCAGGAGGCTGCTGTTTCCATAGAAACCAACCAAATCACTTGAAACTTGGCCTGTGGACTCATTGTGAGGCCCTTATCCACTGACCCGACACCCAAATCTGTGAGAGCATGGGAAAGCGAAGTGGCCCCCAGGGGCCCCCCGTGGCCCCCAGAGCAATGGGAATACAATAATGATAGAGGACTCTCTGATATACAACTCATCTAAATTTCATGATGATTACTTAAAGCGTGTGTGTTTTGTTAGGATTAACTTTGATGTTTGACCCCTGTGACCTTTGACACTTACCATGGCCATTTTGGACACTTCTGAGTGGAGCACAGCTCTGATCTTCAATCTGCTCCAAGGTCTGGACTAGAATCTAAAGATTTCAGCTTCCCAGCTCAAAGTATTGGTGTTTTATGCCTGAATTGATAGCAAAAATCGTCAAATTTCACACTAAACCTTGACCTTTGACCCCTTCTGAATGTGGGATTGGTCTGAAATTGCAGATAATGGGTGGCCCTAGGCCCCTGACAAAACCCTGAAACTTTCAGACTTCCAGCTCAAAGCATGTGGAAGTTATTAAAGACTATCTGTTGAATTTAGTCTTGTACACAATGGGGGATTAGAAATGAACACTGCTTTTTGGCCATTTTGGACACTTCCGAGTGGAGCAGAGCTCTGATATTTGGCACCGTCAATCTGCTCCAAGGTCTGGACTAGAATCTAAAGATTTCAGCTTCCCAGCTCCAAGTATTGGTGTTTTATGCCTGAATTGATAGCAAAAATCGTCAAATTTCACATGAAAAGTTGACCTGTGACCCCTGTGAAGGTCAGATGGGTCTGTAATTGCTAACACTGGATGACCCTAGGCCCTGCCCTGATAAACCTCTGAACGTAACCCAACGAATGTGGAAGTTATTAAAGAATAGCTGTGTCTCCTGAAAATGGAGCCTTAATCAGTTTGTCCAATGTAAAACCAGAAATAAAGGAGCTGGCTAAAGTGGTGCAGTTGTGCATAAACATTACTACAGTGGACGGGTTCATTCTACACTATATTATAAACTAAGGTTCCTGGGCGGGAGGAGGGAGAAGGGGGGAGAAATGTTGTTTTCTGGAATTAAAAAAAAAAAAGGCCTATATGACTTGAGTTACTTGAATTATTTGGACTTTGTTGAAAAAGAGCTGTCTAACTGTTCTGATTCCTCACTGTTTATTCACATGCTGTTGAATTAAATCAACATGGCTTAATTTCCACTCCTCATGATCACAAACACACTGTTAAGGTGTTGTAGTTCCGTCCAGACGCCGTAGATGGCAGTGTCGCAGTCTATGGTCGCGACCGGTGGCGCCGTTGCAATGACGTCACATCCTCTAGTTCAGCACTCAACACCGACCAATCCTGGGAAAGCTTGTGAAATTACGTCACGCCATTCAAAAGTTATTAGCGCGAACCTGTTTTTTTTACTACGGAAAGTAAAATGTTACGTGCGGTAGTTTTTTTGTGATCAAAAGTTGTATTGTGTGTTTCATGCAATAATAATATGACCTAACAACAGATGAATTCGTACATAAACAGGTCCTAAACTATGCAATGTCATAGTTTTGAAGTTTAGAGCCAAAACAGGTTGAAGTGTCAGTAGTCGCTGCAGGGACGATTGATACAGCTGTTTCAAATGTCCCTCACGCCTCCGTGCGTAGTGATTGTGGTCACACTGCGCGATCAATATCTGTATATAAATCACCGTATTAAAGCAGATATCAGTGGAATGTTTTTGTTAATATAAGTCCTAAATAGTCCTATTTTCCGTCAGCAATCACTTACATGAAGTATTTCAGCCTAAACACGAGTCTCTCCGTCACTCTGCTCTGCTGTAACCCGAGGAGAAAATTTTCCTTGTGGGATACAAGTGTTATCCAATGAGGGGAGAGAACGGCATGAAGGGCTGTGTGTGCAGCCAAGGGATGCGCGTGAATGTGGTGACGTAGCACGAGGACCAATTGATGCCTGACAAGGGCGGGGGCTGCTAACTCATGGTGCGTTCACGGAAACTCGTACTTTGTGTTTTTCCTTCCTGTGAAGTCATACCAGTTCGATCTGCTACGAGTTCACGGGTCGGAAGTTACGAGTGGCCGTTATAGGGAACTTTCACAGACAACAGGACGGTAAAAACACGAGCTACGGGTTACCTGGAACGCTACCAAGTCGTAGTTGTGACTTGAAGCTGTAACTTACGGTTTCAAAAGCCTGCCTTGAACGCAGCATTAGCCGAAACGGCCCTGCCACTGATATCTGCTTTAATATTCTATTGTTCTGCAATGAACAACAACCGATTTGAATGAACAACATATTTTTAATAAACACCACATATTTTTAATGAACAAAACGTGTTTATGACATGAATCAACAGATATTCAGCAAAGTGAGGGGAAAATGCCGAGGGTAAAATGACAATATGTTCAACTGTGTATCCATAAACATGACTTAGGACAGGGAAATAAGTAAATAAAATGAAAATGCAGTCGTCCAACAACTCGTACAAAAGAAGAAAGGCGAGTTTAATCGAAATGCGGATCTTGACAATTACGCACGGGACAAAAATATTTATTTCTTTATTTATTTATTACACACCCCCACCCCGTCTGGTCTTCCGACAAGGATGTAATTTATTTATTTGTTTGTTTGTTTGTTTATTTATTATTCTGCACCAACGCCAAGATCAGTAAATAAATAATAACCAAAATGACGGCTTGGATGAAAGCTATGTCAGACACACCAGGTTCAATAAAGCTTCAAAGGGGAAAAAAAGTTTTCCAGCTCAGTGCGTCGTTCAGCGCCGCGTCCGGTCGGCTGGATCACTTTACTCTGAGCGTCACATATCGCCGCGAAGGGGGTTGCATTGGAATGAATTGAAATCCCCGCTCGTCACCTCATGACGAAAAACGGGTACCTAATGAGTCAGGCATGTGACGAGGAGGGACAGTGACCGTTCGTCAGGGGGTTGACGCACTGGGAGTGAGAACGTGTTGACCAGGAAGCTCTCAGCCGACAGTCCCGCCCGGTCTTCATCTGGAGCAACACTGTGTCCTCCCCAAAGTCCTCCCGCGGTAAAATCTGATGGTCTCTGGGTCAAAGCAGACCGGCACCACCGACCCGTACCACAGAAGGACCACGACCACCGGCGGGACCGGTGTTCGCGAGCCGCTGTGGCCGGCAGAGCCTCACGTTCCGCGGCGAGAGGCTGTGACACGGCACGGTGCGTCTGTGTTATTGTTGTTTAGTGGCGCCCCCCCCGCCCCCGATGGTGGTTTTGTGAATAGAACAACAATTGTTGTGTATATTTATCTTATACGAGCCCTTTGATCCAGAAATGCGAGTGTGAGAAGAGCGACAGGCACAAACAGCGCACCTTTCATAAAAGACGCTCTATCTCCTTTTCTAGAAAAAAAGGAGGGATTTTGGTGAAACCCAGCCATGTTTAGCTTGACTTTTCTCAGGAACGGAGGCACGTAGAAACAAACGGTTTGTGGCCATTTGAAGGATAAAGTTAAACCTTTCAAATGAGCCACAGTATGTGTTGGTGGCAATAATATAGAATACACTATGGCTCTAAAATAAAAAGTCAAATATGGTCTAATTTGCCGGTACACTTGACTAAAACTTTGGAAAGGAGCGCGGCACTCAATGAGTTAAAAATTCAAAATTCAAAAAAAACTTTATTCATCCCCAAGGGGCAATTAAAAAGCACGCTGAGCAGTTCAGGTAAGATCACAATAAACAGCAAACACTCACACACACACACGCACACACACACACACACACACACACACACACACACACACACACACACACACACACAAGTATGAGATAAATAAATAAATAATAAGTAATGCAACTTTAAAGTGCAGTGCATTCATGTCCTTCAGGCCAATCAAGTCCAGTCCAACCCTCCACACAACTTAGGAGGTGAGTGGTGGGTGGAGGGTGATGGGTGGTTGGGTGGGGCTGGGTTGAAGTGACTGGATGGGGATGGGCTGGGGGCATTGGGTGGGGCTCCACACAGTTCTTGGGCCAGCGATGGCTGCGAGTTGAGCAGGAGGACAGCTCTGGGCACAAAGGTCGCCCTCCTTCTCTGAGTCCCAAAGCCATCAATATACAGAGAACTGTCGCTGTCATTGCTACTGAGCCAGGTTTCCGTAAATGCCAAAATTGCGGCTGTCCTGTACTCGTACATGTATGTCGCATTAGCTTGTAGTTCGTCTGTCTTGTTCCGTATTGAGCGCACATTGGCTAAGATAACAGAGGGAAGCGGCTGGTGTTTACCTCTTTCCCGTTTGAGTCTGGCTCTCACTCCGCTCTTTTTCTTCCTTCCCCGCCGGGTTCTTTTCCCTTTGTTATCCGGGGCGTAGCTGGATCGAGGGACGTGGAGTATCTCCTCTGGAAGCGTCCCTGTTCCAGGCGCTTGAGTGGCGTGGAGCCGAAGCTGCAGTAGGAAGTCTCTGGAGTACACAACTCGCTGGTTGAGCTCCGTGCCCGACGAGTAATCCGCAATGTGCTTAAGTAACAGAAGCACCAGTATAAAAAACAGGCCCAGGTAATCCATTGCACTTAAAGTTGCAGTCCCAAGACAAAAGAAGCGTAGAAAGATTAAAAAGAAAGAAAGTTAAAAAGTTAAAAGAACTGCTCAGCACGCCAGCCGGTCAACCGCACGAGCAGCGACCCGGAAGTAATGTCACAGTCCCTCATTTGTATTTTACATAACTTCTTTCTATCTTTCCCTCCCTATCCATCCATCCATCTACCTCTTTCTATCTATCATCCCCCTCTCTCTTTTTCTTCTTTCTTTCTTTCTTTCTTTCTTTCACCCCATTTCTTTGTACTTCTTTGTTTCTTTCTGTTTTTCTTTCTACTCCTTTTCTCTTTCTGTTTCTACCCCATTTCGTTCTTTCTTTCTACTGCTCTCTGTATATCTCTCTCTTTCATTTATCCACCCCAATATCTTTCCTTCTTTCTTACTACTCCTCTGTCTCTTTCATTCATTCTCTATTCTCTTTATGTTCTATTATTCTGTTTTTCTTACTGTGGCGAGATGAAGGCTGTAAGTGGGTCTGACGACAACGCCACCTGGGGAGTTTCGCCCCAGGAGATAGTTATGTGTTGTAAATAACAGTTAGATGTACTACAGGCTACAGGTTCGAACACCACTGGCAGAGACGTTTTTAGAGAAGTATAAAAATAGTTTTCTTTTTATTTCTCACAATTAATAAATAAAATGCATCAATCAATAAGGCTGCATAAACACTCCAGCTGGGGCCGAGAGGAGGGGGTGCACAGGGCTGGGGCTCATCACGGCGGACCTAAATCAAATCAAGGGAGGGATTACTAACCAAAAACACCCGTGGCACCGCACACACACACACACAAGGGGATTCGTGAAGAAAATACCACCACCAGGGATCGGGTCGCCGCTTGGCCCACAGCACCTGTCCACAAAGAAAAAGAGAAAATAAATAAACAGGCCACACAGCTGAGCGCAGCAATAAAATATCACACACACAAACAACAATGTATTGCAAATAAACAAACACAATAAATCAAGATTCCAAAGACATTAACAAAATACCAAAATCAAGCAATATGTTTTAACAAGAATAACAAAACAATAATTCAATATTAATTAAACTAAACAAAATTAACAAAATAAGTCCTGTTTTATAATAGTGCGAATTATTAAGAAATTAACTAAAATGCCTGAGACTGGAATGAGACGCTCGGCGCAGAGCCGGTCTTGGTCACTAGGCAGGCTCGGGAGAGCCCCGAAGCCACAGAACAGTCCAATAAGGCAGAGTTAAATACTCATACAAAACAGCAGCGCCGTCCAAGGAGCCGTGGCGATAATTGATTGAAGGGACCTCGCCGGCGCAGCGTCACAGCCGACCAGGAAGGGTAAACGCACGGCTTCTGCCTGATTCAGCTGTGACAAGATATTAACAATTAACCGGGAGGATTAAACAGCGATTAGAGGAAGAGAGGAGGGCGGACAACGCCGACTTACCAAGAGAAGCCACCACCACACACAGACGGCCTCCAGCGGGGCAACTCGGCCCCCCCCGGCAACAGCAGCCAGCCACACTACAGTAATTAAACAGAGAACCGTGTCACCAATGCGCCCTGTGGCACGCTAAGTGGGAGGAAGGACAGCGGTGCGCATACCTGTAGTTATACCAGAGGAGACGTGCGCCACAATGATCCACCACGGCAAACAGAGCTTCCCACACTCAAACACCAAAAGGCTATAATGCCTGCTCCGGCTCTGCCACGCCAGGCCACAGCCACCACGGAGACGAGCAGAGACGAAAAGGAAGAGGGGCTGCAGGTGTGACCAGACCAGTATTAGAAAGTTCGCAGCGCCGCCCATCAATCAGCGCGCCCATCAACACCTGCGGTGGATGGAGCAAGGAGGAGGGGGGAAGGGATGGGAAGGGAAAGACCATCCTGCCACATTACCTTTTTCTTTCTCTATCTACCCTTCTCTCTGTGTCTTCTTTCTTTCTGTCCTTTTGTTCTTTCTTTCTTTCTTTCTCCATCTACCCTTCCCATTTTCTTTCTTTCCTTCTGTCCTTTTCTTCTTTCTTTCTTTCTTCAGCTCATTCAGCATTGTTTCAACAATTTCTTCAGCTCATTCAGCATTGCTTTCAGCATTCACACCATTTCCATTCTTGGAAATGTTTTTTCTAGTTCTCCTTCATCTTCCGGACGCTTTTTCGGTCAGCAACTAGTCCTGCAACTCGAAGAGTTAAATTAAATTAAATTAAATTAAATTAAATTAAATTAAGTTAAATTAAATTAAAGGTTGACTATGTAGAAATACAAGAAAAACAACAGAAAAAGAATTCCAGCAGTCGATTGCCAGACCGTTGCTAGGTAAAACGGGCCGTTGCTAGGGACTCCGCTCTGATCAGAGGACAGCAGAGGAGGAGAACTAAGCAGGATATTTACCTTATGTTTCATTTTTACCGTCATTAACAGCATAATAAATGACTTGTAGCTTGTTACAGGGACAGTGGAGGCTCTCTGCCTTTCACACCGCTGCTGCTCAGAGCCTCAGAGCCTCCGCAGTCACTGCTCTCGTCAAGTTGGAAAAAAAAAAAAAAAAGGAGCTCCGTGGCACCGAAAGTCCGCGACGATAAACGTGTTTATGACAGATAAGACTACACAAATACACCCATCCTAACAAGTATATGATAATCCATTGATCCACCGATTGATTATTAAAAAGGCTTGGTTGAAAACATGACCGGGAGGAGGCAGGAAAACAGCGGAGAACTGAGCCACGTGTCGGCTACAGGCAGGTACGAATGTAAACAGAACATTGAGAGAAAGTCATTGTCGAGCCCGTCAAAAAAATTAAAAATAATAATTCAGACTAAAAAAAATGTTTTTATGGAAAAGCAATACTTTCATTCTGTACCCCTCTAAAGGCCCCATGGATGTATTATTTTTGAAAAAATATAGCTTTTAATAAATATTCTACATATTCAACCTTTAAATTAAATTAAATTAAATTATATATCAAAACGTGCGTCTTGATCGGGATCGGTGTGCTATTACTTTTCTCACCAGTGTACGAAGTTTTCGCGACGTAAGTCGCGAAAAACTGCGCAAAAACTGCGCGAAAAACTGCGCAAAATTTTGCATTGAAGTTAATGGGACGGGCGGGAAAAAAAGAGCGAAAAAGACCAATCATTGGAGTTTAACAAACGTCTACTGCTCAGGCATACTTTCACCCATAGACTCCATTTAAACTTTAAACAGTAGACACAAGTCTTGTGTATTGTCGTATTACTCCACGTTTTGATAGGTCATATAGTTTTTGATCAATCCATGATCAATGACCATGATCATTTTTGGAGAAATTATGAGATTATAATGGGTGTGTATTGGACAGAATGTTCGTGTCAGAGCACGTGACATCATCGGTTAGAGTGGGAGAGATGCCAGAAAAACTCCAGATTTTTTCTCTATCCAAACTCCAAACGGCCACAATTTACACTCTACACACATAATTTCGGCCACGTTTGTAGACGAGCTCATCCTCGATCTCTTAATCTGCTCAAAATATCAGAGAGACTTACAGAATTTAAACTCTGAGCCTCTAAGTGCGGCCACGTCTGTCTCTGCTCCTCATTGAGTCCAATACAAATATTTTCTGAGAGAAGCAGAACGGCCTGATGTTTTAAAACTGCCAGTGTCGCCAAAATATTTACTGTAGAAACACCAAATCGTACCAAAATTTTCAGTAAGTCCTTAGAGCAACGTGTTCTGTGTTTTGTTCTGATTTACCGTTTTGTCATGCTAAGCCTAAATGTGAGACCGGTGCAGAGGCAGAAAATGGCTCTTTTTCTCCACGTTTCTGTCTGTCTCAGCCTGCGGGGGCCCCTATCGCCGTGGTAACCTCTTTGATCCTCAGGCCAGAGCTCGTTAACTTCATAAACAATCCACCTGGCGCTCGTTTAAATGTTTATAAACACAGACACAGCTAAATCAGACTGACACAGGATGCAGCTACTAACTAACTATGTGTCAAGTCAGTCACACACACACACACAGACTCTAGAGCCAGCTTAATGTGATTACAGTCACACACACACACACACACACACACACCTTCATGTGATTAAAACACAGTTAACGTGCAACAGAATTTAAACTTAAACCATGATTTAATCTGGTTTTAAAGTTAAACCTTGTTGGTGTCAAATGCGTCAAATGCCTCTCGTGGGAGCAGCTGATAGAGTCCCCCCCAGCTGAAAGCAGCCCACCCCACCAGCCAGAGGGTCCAGGACCATAGGGACTGCAGTGGAGGAAGGCTGCCTTAACACCCTGCACAATGGCACCCAGTACACAGAAGTTAGACAGGACCAGTCAGCCCATCACCTGGTCCGTTCAACAAATCAGTTCATGCTACTGTGATTTATGTAGCCTAGTTAAATACTACAGTAATCATCATAGTGTATTGGCATTATTGCTGACGTGCTCGGTCGGCCTACCTCTGTCGTCGATCCTGGCGGAGAAAACGGTCGCTAATTAACTTACCCGTAGGTTTTTAGAGGTTTACCACCGGCTGGTTAAATTCTTTTTAGGAAATAAATGTTGGTCTCATTGATGAAATCTAACAATTGTAGCAGTAGCATTAGTTTATTGTTTGAATGAAAAGTGAAGCTTCATGTGTGTATTGGACAGAGAGCAGTGCTGCCCGGGGGCTCTGTAGCCTACATTCACCACATTTACATACATAAATAAATGTTTTACAATTAACCGATCGTCTGCATTAAATGTTTTTTTAAATTTTTTATTGTTATATTATATAACATGGTTATGGTCCGCGGTTCCGTAGACGGGCTGGACGGGCTGTCATCGTGCTCTGAGGTGACTCAGAAATTACAGCACCTCTTGACTGACAGGGATGAGAGGTAGTGAAAGGCTGTTTAAAAAAAACTCTTTCCCAGTGAGACTGTGGCTGCCAGCATAGTGACGTCTTCCATGACGGCAATATAGTGCAATCTCTGTTTGAAAGTGGCTTCAGAGTGTTCACCATATACTGAAAGACTAAAGGAGTGTGCAGAGGGAGGAGCTAGGGGCTGTTCACAGAAAGTTCAGGTGTGTGTGTGTGTGTGTGTGTGTGTGTGTGTGTGTATGTGAGAGAGAGAGAGAGAGAGAGAGAGAGAGGAGAGCTCTACTAGGAGTAGTAGCCTAATATTTGAAATAATACATACATAAACATTATTTTGGGAGAAAAAAAAAGAAGCACAAAACACATTCCGAAACCATACCGAGAACCGTGGCCAAAAACCGAGGTACGTATTGTACCGTGGGCTACCTGTACCGTTGCACCCCTACTATGCACCCACATCAAAGCATGCTAAAGACCTGAACAATGCTGTGGCATACTTCACTGCCAAAGGCATGATGCCCTTTCAAGCTGTGGAGAAACCTGGGCTTCTGAAATTGATGAAGACAGCAGTGCAACTTTACAAAGTGCCATCAAGAAAATTCTTCTCAAAGAATGAAATCCCTAAGATGTAGCTACTCCGAGGTCAAGGCTCATGTACAGAAACAAGTGGCAAAAGGGGTGTGGTTTTCTGCAAAAACTGATTTGTGGACCAGCAGTGGTGGTAGTGGCAAATACATACATCAGCTTCACAGTGCATTTCCTCTCTCCAGAGTGGGAGCTGAAGTCTTTCTGTCTAGAAACTATGTTTTTCCCAGAGGACCACACAGCTGAAGACATCTTAAGAGTTTTTGGAAAACATGTTGCAGGAGTGGAACATCACAGATGGCAGATTGTCTACCATCACAACAGACAACGCAGCTAATATGAAAAAAGCATTTCATGACCAACCCTATGTTTGGCTAGATTTCTGGAACAGCAACAAGCATGTTGTGCAGTTCTTGCAGCTGACAAGAGCTTATGGCATTTAAAGGGATAGTTCAACATTTTGGCAAATTGGCCCATTGCCATAATCGCTATAGTCATAGCAGTAGGTTCATTACCTTTAATTGTAGGTGTAAGTTATTTTCAGTACGGCGGAGCGCAGCAGCTGGCTGCTCAGAGCTACGCTATGGAGGCTAAGGGAATTTCTTGGTTTCCCTCATTAAACTCATCAAATTCAACATCCCAAAACTCCACAGCGCTTTTGTAGACAAGTTGTGACCTGCACAACCACCACGCTATGAGATAATGACGGAACGATACGAAACGGAGCCGTTTTCGAGGTAAATACAGGGTAAATACGAAGACTGCTTGCTGAAAAACTGTCCCTGAACGCAACGCGCATCAGCGGTTTTGTATGAATTTACCTCGAAAATGGCTCCGTTTCGTATCGTTCCGTCATTATCTCATAGCGTGGTGGTTGTGCAGCTCACAACTTGTCTACAAAAGCGCTGTGGAGTTTTGGGATTTTGTATTTGATGAGTTTAATGAGGGAAACCAAGAAATTCCCTTAGCCTCCATAGCGTAGCTCTGAGCAGCCTGCTGCTGCGCTCCGCTGTACTAAAAATAGCTTACATCTACAATTAAAGGTAACGAACCTACTGCTATGACTATAGCAATTATGGCAATGGGCCAATTTGCCAAAATGTTGAACTATCCCTTTAATGTCAAAAGATAGTGGTGTGCAACCTTTGGAGAGGGTCTGCCAACTCCTGCCTCTGAATGACTTCACAGATGTATTGGCTCTGAAACAAAGACCACCCTCTCCTTTTTGAAGCCTGTTATACAACACATCACTAACCTACTGAATGAGAATGAAGGAGATGATGCCCTAACAAAACAAATGAAATAGGTAATGATGGGCGATCTGCAACAACGTTGCTCCTGTGAGAGAGTCAAGAAGGTGATTGACGTTGATTGCTTCACCGATCCTCGTTTCAAGGACAACTTTAGTCAAAACAAGGATGACATCATCAGGTCTGCTGAAGAGGAGGCTGTGAACCTGGCAGGTCACACAACCTTATTGCCACCTCAAGAATCACCTGCAGCCACTGCTGTACAAGAACAGGGCACCAGCACTTCCACCACAACTGCCCCCTATGCTGCCACAAAGAACAAAGACCAATCTCTGTCTTCTTTGCTGAAAACAATGACATCAGCAAAACATCAAAGAGTCGAAGCCGAAGATGCCTCCCCAAAAGAAAGTGGAGAAAATGGAGATATAAACAGTATTTGCCTTATGCTCCCATGTCCTCTGATGCTGACCCACTGGCATGGTGGAAGAGTTACCTCTCCTCAGCAGTGTAGTGAGAAACTTTCTCTGCATACCAGCCACCAGTGTGCCCTCAGAGAGGGTGTTCAGTTCTAGTGGACACATCCTCTCACCTCACCGCTCCAAGCTAAACCCAGAGAAAGTGAACATGCTCACATTCCTGCATCATAACTTGGACTGAGAGAAATGTATAGTAGGCTAAGTGAGCAAGTCCAAAAAAGGTTGAGATTCAGTTTTAATCTCCTGCCTGCATTTATTCATTTCAAATATTCATGTTCTGATCTTGAGCCACAGGTTACAGTAAGTGATTGCATTTAGTGTTTATTTTTCCACTAAAAATAATTCATTTATGTTGTGACTCACAGGTGTATCTTCAGTTAAAGGACTGCATTAAGCTTACTGCATTTATGTTTTATCATTATTATTAAATTTAGAAATAATTCAGTCATTTCTTTCTTATTTATTTCAAATACATATTTTCTAATGTTGCACCATGTTTTACTGTATATATTGTTTAAAAATAAAAGACTGATCAACCATCACAATGTCACTAAAACAAAGGAATTAATAATCACCCTCCGGCCCCCCATCCTCATCAACAACCACGCAGTGGAAATAGTCGACCGTTTTAAATACCTCGGGGTAACACTGGACAATCAAATCACTTTTGTCCAGCACCAGAGACATTCAGAAAAGGAGCCATCAAAGACCGTCAGCCTGGGGTGCCATGTGGAGCAGGGGGTAGAGCAGGCGCCTTGCTGCAGTCGGCCCCAGTTCAAATCCTGCATCGGGTGGCCCTTTACTGCATGTCATCCCCCCTCTCTCTGCCTCCCCGTTTCCCGTCTCTCTCAGCTATACTATCAAATAAAGGCAAAAAATGCTTCTTCACCATTATCTGTTAAAACCGAGGCCAATCTCAGACACATAACCACCACAGCTTCCATACCACATTCACACAACAGGGCCAAGATGCATTCATCTTGAACAAAAGTTGAGCCACCATTATTGAAGTTTTGACTATCTTGTTTGGTTGTGTGCAGGTGTTGTGCTCTGCTTTGGAATGCACTTTGTTAACCATTTCTTCAAGTTCCATTGCAATTGGGATGCTCTTGATCTTATTAAACATAAATATTGTTATTTAAACATTGGCCATCCTTTTTTAACAGTTGTGGAATCAAAATGGATAAGAAGGGGAATTAATAGAGAGACCTTATTATTAATATAAACAAAGACATTAGCTATATTATATATACCACCTAGGAGTACATGACAATCCACCCCAACTTTACCACCTGCATCATTGAAGTTTGTACATGAATGCATTAACCTTTATCAAGAACTATGTAGGCTATACTTTAAAGTAAATTACTTGAGAAAAAAAGTCTCAGGACTTCCTCCGCCACAGTGAAAACTGAAAAATACAATTATATTATACCCATTTATAAATGGAATGGCAATCAGTTGAGTACATACTTCTGCCAAGGCCAAACAGCCCAGCGCCTCTGTCTGGCTCTTATGACAGAATATAAAAGACGAAGGAAGTTGTCTCTGAAGCTTTGCTTTACCGTTTCACAGCACAACATTTGTACTAGTAGCATGTAGATTGGAATCCTGATTCAAAGGTCCAGCATGTAATATTTGTCAAGGTTTATTGGCATAATCTACTACCAATTAATATATTTGTAAAAGTGTGTAATCGCTATAAAATAACATCTGTTTGGTTTTCATAGCCTTATAATTCTTATTTTATATATACATATGGGTCTTGCTTGGAGAGTGACGCCATGTGCTGCCATGTTTGTACGGAATGGAAAATGCAGCCCACCAGAGAGCACGTTTCAAGAGTTTCACGTTCATAAATAAAGAATATTTAATAGATAAATAATATAGGCTAATGGGAATGCTGGATTTCACTGTTTTCCTCTCATTTTACACACTGGACCTTTAATCATTCTGCAATGTTTGTCGGTATTTTTACATCAAGCGTGATACGTGGTGTTGCAGAAGGCCCTGTTTTGCAAGGTTAAGGAAAATGATTAGAAATCTGCTGGATCTAGCGCCAAAATCAAATAGGCTAGGTCACATTTGCACTATATTTCAATTTGGTGCAAATGGGTTCAGTAGTTCTCGTGTAATCCTGCTGACTAGTAAACAAACCAACAAACAAGAGGACGGGGGTGTAAACATGACCCCCCTCAGTGGAGGTATAATAACTATTCTGTGACATTTAGCCGAACGGTTCATTTTGAAAAGAAGCAGGAAAACGCTGAAGGCGGGTGAGTGTTTTGATGCAAGTGTTTTTGTGGCGAGATGAGTTTGAATAGCTGTGTTCTTAAAAGCGCTCCAAAAAACGCTCTGGAGTCAGCCAAGCTTGGCCTGGCTGCACCTGAAAAACTCTTATCAATGTCACCGCTGAGAGAGTTCTGAAAGCAGCCTCAGCCTCGTCAGTTCTGCCAGATCCAGCTCGACTGTGTGCAATTTCTCACTGAGGTGCAGATGGCACTCTTTCAGTGAATGGAATGAGTAGCGTTAAATAGAATGTTTATTTGAAGGCCTAATGGGAGAGGATGAACCTTTGCCTGCACGTTACAGATCCAATACGGGAATGTTTATGCCAAAAAGAAGCCTTAAAGTCAGAGTTATCTTCTTTCACAGTCAATATTTTATTGAGAACACTTCAAGGTGTAATACAGAAAGAAAACAGCTCCGTCTATCTCAACCAGAGCTTATTAATATTGTGCTAAAGGCCAACTCTGCGAGCCACCCATTTACCCGCAAGGCATCTGTTCCACTCCATTAAAGATGACTTCACTGAGGGCTGAGGCATCTTGTTAAAGTCCCTGTCTAATTGTTCATTAGTAGTGATACTCAGAGCACCTGTCTCACTCTGACAGCTTCATTTAGTGCACATTTTGCCATAGATCACATGTGCTTACTTTTATTTCTTTATGCACATCAGCACAATTACGCAGCGAGAGATTAGTCCAACAACCGCCACTTTAATTATATTAGTGGCCAGAATGTACCTGCAGGTTATTCTTGTACATCGCCCACAACTCAGAATTATGTGTTGTGCTCCTTTAGTCATTTCTGCTCTGTTTTGAAACAGACAGTCCCAACAATGAGGAGCCGGCAAATGGATTTTATTCATAAAATAAAAATAGCCACTAAATTCAACTCACGTCCAGTGCCACTAACAAATTGTCTCTTCTGTAGGAAATAAAATGTAACACTGCCTCGTCGAGGATTCAGTCAACAAAACATAATAGAACAAATATATCTGCAAAATGTTTGTTGTAAACATTTATTATATTTATCCAGTATTTGCTCTGATTAACAATTTTTTAGTGATGATAGGCCTATACTTTGGATGACACCTTAGACCCATTGTCAGATATTGACTGGCTTTATGGCCAGTTAAAGGGATAGTTCAACATTTTTGCAAATTCACCCATTGCCATCATCCATATAGTCTTAGGAGTTGGTTCACCATGAATTGTCGGTGCATGTTATGTTGAGATCAGCGGGGCAGAGACACAAGCTGCTCAGCTAACACAATGGAGGGGAATGGTACATTGTCCCCTGTCCCTCAAACTCATCAAATCCAACAACTCCAAAAAACTCTCGAGGAGGAGAACCTGAAAATTTACCACGCTATGAAATAATCATATATCTAGGGCTGCCCCTGACCAAAGATTTTGTGTGTCAGTCAGTTGCTATGGTTTCTCTTAATGCTCTCACTCTGACCCATTAAAAGTTTCTCAGGTTTTTCTATTGACAACAGTTATGAATATTACTGTCACTTAATACCAAACCCTTTACAAAACAGTGAAAAAGATAATGTGCAGCCATGACATGTTTCCTGTCTTCCTTTTTCATTTTGCTACTGTAGATAGATAATCCAGAGTCGCTATGACGTGACAAGGGAAAATAGGCCTATAGCTGGATCCAGACAGCAGCTCATAGGCCAACTCACACTGTGATAGCTAAACAGCCGTCAGACAGGGACGATAGTTCACTAAGTTAAATACAACTATGTCCTTATTAAAATAATCAATATTCACCACCATGTCCAAGCAAACATAGGCTACACTGACTGCAATGAAGTTCATCAAAGGAGTCTCTCTCATTGAACATCTGTCCGACCAAACAGCCCCCCCCCGCCCCGCCATAACAGAGGACGATTTGTAGCACAACACCACTCAGCAAGACATTAAAGAAGACGACGTCACCGTCAAACATTAAAACTGAGCCACAGCGACTTCACCTGTAACTTTGATTCCTCAGCACAAGGCTACAGCTGGTGCAAACCTCCAACACTTAGCATATTGACTTCAGAATCCATCAATGTTGTCCTCGTTTCCATCACGTTCCTCGCTCTTGTTCCGTCCACTTCCATTGCATGTACAAAAAAAAAAAGTTTTAAGCTAGCTTTGGCTCCACATGTCCGGACAATTGTAGGCTACCATGAGGTAAAAAATAATAATAATAATTAAAAAAATAAGGAAAATGTAAACATATCCGCCGAGAACCAACCGAAGGGAAAATAATTTGCTTCAGGAACAACACCACATCACTGTCAAAGTGCCGACCGTCCGACCGTCCGTCCAGAACCCTGCACATGCACACCTGTCTGTTGATTAGGTCCAACTGGGAGCAGCCAGGTGCAGCTGATACTCTGTCTTCACTGGCCAATGGAACAAGCCATCCTCGTTACGTAGAAAGTGACGTCACTCCAAAATGGTGACTTGCTGGCTAGACAGGTAGAAATTACGCAAACAAAACTCAAATATCTATGGTTTTAAGTAACAGTTTATGAAAAAAAAAAAAAATTCAGCCATGTTGTTCAAATGTTTAAGGCCTTTTTTTTTAGCCATGTTGTTAACATGTTTTGATGCTAGCATTTCCAGATGTCAGTGTCTCCTGACCCAGATTCTCTTTATCACTCATATCCACTGCATCCAGAAATTAACTCTTTTTTTCCAGTAGGCTACAAAATGAACTAAATAGCCTATTTAAGATTATTTTCTCTGTGTTAGGAGGATAGGCCTATATTCCCTGACTATAGGCTAATGATAAAAAAAAAAACTATTAGGCTATAAAAAAACTATTTATTTATTATATTGAGGGTTTTTTCCAACAATGTTATTAATATCATAATGAGACTTTTACCCCCACCCCCATGCTTGGGGAGTGTACTGTAGCACAATCAGACTATAGAACTTTAGTCCATGGGTGGAGCCTTTTCAAGGACACCAGACACTCAGAAAAGCCCAGGTATTCTGAACTGCTGTCTGGTCCACCAGCACACACCAAGGTTCCTGCTTTTGCCAGCCACCTGGTCAGCATCGCACCCAACCCTGAACTCCAGACACACGGGTGGTTTATTCACAGCATGGTAGCCTAGCTCCGTGTACTGTAGCTTTCATAGACTGTGCCCTGCAGGTCTCAGCAAGGCCCAGCCATGATGCTTTCTGGCAATGTTCATCTAGCCCCACCCCTGTGACCAATTAACTATGGGAGACCCTATGGGCTAATTTCCCAGACAGTCACTGGGAAACATAAAACCCTCCACCACAGCAAAGATGGTGATTCTCTGGACACTAGTGCTTGCAAACTTTTCCCATTTTAGTTGTTTTTTTCCCCCTGAGACTCTGACCACATTAATCTGGGAACAAGAAAGCACAAGAAATTATGTGGATAATTAGCAGAATATTTAAAAGTTTGGTTGGTCTGGTCCAAGTAACTGAGAGGAATGCAAAGGGTGTTGAACCGTCCTCAGTCTTACCCTGTGAAACACATAGTTCGAGTTTAAATGAATTTGCAGATTGACTCAGTGTGAACAAGTCCAATACAACGATAAGACAAACTAGAAAATTTCCTCTCGGGAAATTTTGAATGGGCCACGGGAGCTACTGCGGGTTGTGCCATCTCTGTCAACATGGGAATCAAACCCACGATCTTAAGGTCAAGACAGAGCTGATCAGACAGACACATGATCATCTTTCTATAAGCACTGATATGTAGGAGCTGTAACCACATTAGGTTACCTGTGTGTGTGTGTGTGTGTGACTGTAATCACATGAAGCTGGCTCTAGAGTCTGTGTGTGTGTGTGTGACTATGAGCTGCATCCTGTGTCAGTCTGATTTAGCTGTGTCTGTGTTTATAAACATTTAAACGAGCGCCAGGTGGATTGTTTATGAAGTTAACGAGCTCTGGCCTGAGGATCAAAGAGGTTACCACGGCGATAGGGGCCCCCCGCAGGCTGAGACAGACAGAAACGTGGAGAAAAAGAGCCATTTTCTGCCTCTGCACCGGTCTCACATTTAGGCTTAGCATGACAAAACGGTAACTCCTATCAGAACAAAACACAGATCAACGTTGCTCTAAGGACTTACTGAAAATTTCGGTACGATTTGGTGTTTCTACAGTAAATATTTTGGCGACGCTGGCAGTTTTAAAACATCAGGCCGTTCTGCTTCTCTAAGAAAATATTTGTATTGGACTCAATGAGGAGCAGGGACAGACGTGGCCGCACTCAGAGGCTGATTCTGTCAATTCTGTAAGTCTCTCTGATATTTTGAGCACATGACATGAGAGATAACAAGTTTGTCTTACAAATTCTGAAAAAATTATGTCTGTAGAGTGTAAATTGTGGCCGTGCTGACAGTTTATCCAGAAAAAATACAGAATGTTTCTTCACTCTCTCCCACTCTAACCGATGATGTCACGCACTCTGACACGAACATTCCATGCAATACACACCCATTATAATCTCATAATTTCTCCAAAAATGATCATGGTCATTGATCAGGGATTGATCAAAAACTATATGACCTATCAAAACGTGGAGTAATACGACAATACACAAGACTTGTGTCTACTGTTTAAAGTTTAAATGGAGTCTCTAGGTGAAAGTATGCCTGAGCAGTAGACGTTTGTTAAACTCCAATGATTGGTCTTTTTCGCTCTTTTTTTTTCGCCCGTCCCATTGACTTACATGCAAAATTTTGCGTAGTTTTTCGCGACTTATGTCGCGAAAAATTCGTACACTGTTGAGAAAAGTAATAGCACCCCGATCCCGATCGAACCGCACGTTTTGATATATAATTTGGCCTGCAACTCTTCGAGTTGGAGAGAGAGACTCCCCGAGCTAGCTAGCTGTCAACCAGTCGTAGAGAGAGAGAGAGAGAGACTCCCCGAGCTAGCTAGCTGTCAACCAGTCGTAGAGAGAGAGAGAGAGAGACTCCCCGAGCTAGCTAGCTGTCAACCAGTCGTAGAGAGAGAGAGAGAGAGACTCCCCGAGCTAGCTAGCTGTCAACCAGTCGTAGAGAGAGAGAGAGAGAGACTCCCCGAGCTAGCTAGCTGTCAACCAGTCGTAGAGAGAGAGAGAGAGAGAGAGACTCCCCGAGCTAGCTAGCTGTCAACCAGTCGTAGAGAGAGAGAGAGAGAGAGAGACTCGCCGAGCTAGCTAGCTGTCAACCAGTCGTAGAGAGAGAGAGAGAGAGACTCGCCGAGCTAGCTAGCTGTCAACCAGTCGTAGAGAGATAGAGAGAGACTCCCCGAGCTAGCTAGCTGTCAACCAGTCGTAGAGAGAGAGAGAGAGAGAGAGACTCCCCGAGCTAGCTAGCTGTCAACCAGTCGTAGAGAGAGAGAGAGAGAGACTCCCCGAGCTAGCTAGCTGTCAACCAGTCGTAGAGAGAGAGAGAGAGAGACTCCCCGAGCTAGCTAGCTGTCAACCAGTCGTAGAGAGAGAGAGAGAGAGACTCCCCGAGCTAGCTAGCTGTCAACCAGTCGTAGAGAGAGAGAGAGAGAGACTCCCCGAGCTAGCTAGCTGTCAACCAGTCGTAGAGAGAGAGAGAGAGAGAGAGACTCCCCGAGCTAGCTAGCTGTCAACCAGTCGTAGAGAGAGAAACTCCCCGAGCTAGCTAGCTGTCAACCAGTCGTAGAGAGAGAGACTCCCCGAGCTAGCTAGCTGCCCAGATAGCAAATGTTTTGGCTGTATTCGGGCATCCTTTTGGCATTTTTGGCTTTCTTTTGGCTTTGTGAAAGCCCTTTGGCTCAAATGTGGTATGGTTTTGGTTAGCCATAATAGACAAAATTGGTGCCAGCAATATATGGCTGAGTTATGGCATATATCTGGTTAACCAAGACATTGGGCAAAGAGCGGGATAAAATAGAAGGGTGGTATGGCACGTAATGGCAAGCCAAAAGATGAGGCAAAAGGCGGGATCAAGTAGAGGGGGTGGTATGGCATGTTTATGGCAAGCCAGAAGATTGGACAAAGGGCGGCAACGTCCAATGGTTTGTTTTGGCATGTGTTTGTATAGCCAAAGGATAGCCAAAAGACCAAGCAAACGGCGGGAATTTCTACACAGTTTCAACCGACGACAGCCCTCCTACTTCATTTTCTCAAGCTGATCAACACGGAGGTACATGATATTACCCAGATAGCACACATACGTCGTGCCGACGTATTCCCGACGCATCAAGTTCCGTCGTCAAGACGTCGCATGGAGAGCGTTTGCTCATTGGCAAGATATCGCCGAGACGTCGGCCTTTGATCGAGCTCGACCACCGGCCGACGTCTCGGCGATCAATAAAAGCAGGAGCGGGAGCGCCAGGCGCTCCATATATTTAGCCTATAAATAATTCATACGACCTTTATTCATTTAGGTCGGGCCTTTTGAACTAGGTAGCCTACAATATTCTACAATCCTACGTAATAAATAAATAAATTATAATCCCTGTGTGCTGCATGTACAATTAAGAGGCAAAAGTCAAGTTTAAAAAAAACTTTATTCATGCTTCACTCAGGTTAGGCTACAAAACAGCATAAATTCAATCAATAAAACCGTCATCAATAGATTATAACTTGTGAGTCCTCTTCATCAGCATCTCACTCCTCGAACCCTGCAAACACGTCCAGTTGGGGCCCACGTGGGCCTCACTTGGGCAAGTTGGGCTTTAGCTGGGCATGGGCTCAGAGTGGGCTTTGTTGTTGGGACCCACATGGGCAACCCATATGGGCAGTAGATGGGCTAAACTAATCATGGGTAATAAGTGGGCTCCAGCTGGGCATCATTTCAAAATTCAAAAATTTAAACAACAGCCACTGGGCTATAGGTCTACTTTTTATATGAATTTTAATATTGAGCAATTAAGATGGCTATGCCATAGCAATTGAATAGTGGTCTTAACCACTATGAATTACAACTTTCAACAACTCTCCCAGAAAAATGCTCAATATTAAAACCCTAAAGCAGAGCAGATCCGCGATTTTTAAAAAAAATTTTCAAACGCGCCCACGATTTGAAATTTAACCGTCCGCATGACGTCACAGCAGCGAGCAGAGCAAGCGGCAGTTAAAAAAAAAAAAAAAAGCAAGCAGCAGTGGGACATCGGGAGGACAGCAAGCAGCAGGTGTGGATCAGTGGCTCATGAGGAGTGAGAAACATTCAAAGTAAGTCCTTTTATTTAAAAAAAAAAATACTTGAAAGTTTTGGTATGTTTTTCTCTTTCATTCTTGGGCTCTCATTAAAGTTATCTTTTGAATGAGAGACGATTTAGCATTGCTAGCGTTAGCGTGTTAGCGTTAGCATAACGTGCTACAGTTTCTTACTGAAAATGTTACAACAAACTATACACACATCATAAATCCAGTTCAAGTGGCATAATGGCTCTGTTTCTGTTCGGACTGCATGACTGTGAAAGTGTTAGCAGTGCAAACATTTTCAAGCACCAACTAGCATAACTTACAAACTGTTATCATTAATGTAGCCTGTACACATTAGCTTTACCATGAATCAAACTGTGTGTCTGCCCTCATCGGGAAGTGTCAAAGTTAATTTTAGCACAGCTCAGAAGCCACAGGCTGCTTAACCTTACTGAATTTTAATTATAATGTCGGTAACATGAGCTTTAATGCTACGAAAAGTGAGTTATGCTTGGTTCAGAACATGCATTAATTTTAAAGTTTTTGTGCACATCCGCCTGCACAACTGCTTCTCCCGCATGTGTTGTGTCAGCCGTGCTGTAAAGGGTATGTTAAATATAGGATTTATCACAGGATGTCTGTCTGATCATTCAAGTCAGCAGTATAAAGTAGATATTTTGTGGTCATGCCTTTACTGCAAAGATTGAAACAGTAGGTAACATTGTTCAACGTGATATATTTGATGGGATGTGAGCAGTCTGTGGTTTATGATTTGGAAGAACATTGCCATTGGAAAAGGCAGAGCAATTGCACATTTGCATTGAAATTATTAATGCCAACTGGCATTCAATAGCAGTCATATTTATTGTTGATATTTTCTTTGGTATTAATGTATATTTTCTTTTGTGTTAATAGCCACTGCTCAGGTGATACAGATTAAAGGAAGAGGTTCCTCAAAACAACCTGGCCCGATCACCACAGCCTTCAAAATCTAATTCTCTGCAGTCCTCGTCGTGCCCTGCACCACCAGCACCATCCCCTTACCAGTCATCACTTCCTGAGAGGCCACGGTCACTTCCACGGTCACTTCCACGACCACCAGTGTCTTCTCCCCGGGAATCTTCTCCAAGGTAAATCAAAGATGACTGGATTGTTTAGAGTTATTGTTATAAAATAAGTGAATAGGCTTTATGCACAGCTCCACTATTTACTGAACTTATGGAAAAGCACGGGTTACAGGTTGCCTAGAACGCTACAAAGTCGTTAGTCGTGATTTACGGGTTCAAAAGCCTGCCTGGAACGCGGCATTAAACCGGCTCCTTTATTTCCTGTCTTACATTATAGGACAATCTGATTAATCCAGGTGTGTCTGACCATTGTTGTGACTACTGAGGTCAGAGTCAGACACACCTGGATTAATCAGTTTGTCCTATAATGTAAGACAGGAAATAAAGGAGCCGGTTTAAGTTCTGGAAGTAGTGGAGCTGTGCATGAAGCCTATTATATGTTTCTGTTGATTATGCCTTCACTCCACCAGTTCTTCATGTCTCTCCTTTCTTTACACCCCATATTTAGACACCAAATTCCATCTTCAAATTGGTCATCTCTGAGCCCCATTCAGTCTCCTCATCGTTCATCACACTTGGTGACATCTCCATCATCTCCATATTGGTCATCACCACGCCCAGTCTCATCTCCTCATTATCGGTCATCGCCATCATTGCAGCCCTCCTCATCCTCGGCACACCACTCAGTCGGTCTCAAGACACTCCTGAACTCTTCAGGCCATCTTTGAGAGTGGGGCGATCAGAAGTAGAGCAGATACCTTGCTCTGGTAAGTTTCCACAATTGTTTTTCCTAAGTCCACATCAGCTTAGTGATCATTACTTCATCAATCTGCAGATCTATCATTCCTCTTAATATAATGTTGTGTTTATGCTGGGCAATAAACAAGTAACCAACTTCCACTCTCACTCTCCCTCAGCTGCTGAATTCCACATCCTGGAACTACTTCAACACATGAAGCACCAGCTAACACAACTGACTGCAATGGTCAGCTTGATCCCTGGGAGGATGGCTGATGAACTGCTCCAACTGAAGAACCTGACGGCATTCAGTTTCCCTTTGGCTAACTGGAGGAGGTGGAACACTTTGAGGAGTAGCTGAAAGAACCACGCAATTCCTCACAGAAAAAGAACTTGGTATGAATTAGTTGTCGTAACATTTTAACTATTAGATCCACCAGATGTTTAACACTATGACTATCCTTAATTTCTCTCTCGGTGTGAATGCTGACGACCATCTTCTTCAGAATCTGCACTTTGAACCCTTTCATTTCACATACTTTGAACTAGATAAACCTCCAAACCATTTCCATCTGCAGAAAACCGGTGTATATACTTTTAATAATGTTATTGAATGATCATGATCCAAATCTAGATAGTTCAGTGCAAAGTATAAAATCTGCACTTTATTCTAAAAATGTCCCTTTACCGGTTGGCAGCCTCTCTAAGTCATAGTGAAATACAGTGGTTTCCAATGGGAATATAGACATGGGTCTGAAATAGGTAGTGCATCCCAAAATGTTCAGTGTTAACATTAATTTATTTTCAGTTTTTCTGTCTGTGACATTGCTGGAACACTGATTCATCCATCAAAAGCATGTTTACTTAATTTTACTTTAATAAAAAGATAATTAATTGTACTGCTTGTCTCTTCATTATTGCAGCTTGATTTAAGAACTGTAAAATAATGGTTATTACCCTTATGGGTACAGTGTAAGACCTAGCTGGGACCCATAATCAGCCCACATGGGGCCCACCTAGTGCCCACCTAGTGTGGGCCCCATGTGGGAGAAACCTGGGTTGCCCATGTGGGTTTTAGATAGGGCCCATCTGAAACCCACCTTCAGCCCATCTGGGCTTGCCCACATGGGGCCACCATGGAGCCCCCGGACAAAACTGACTGGGACCCACCTGGGCAGCCCAGATGGGGCCCACTCACTGGCCCACATCCAACCCACATGGGCCCCACATGGGTGTGTTGACAGGGAAGGCTCCGCTGGCCCCTGACGAATCAAATGGCATTAGGCTCCCCCCTCCTCATTTCATCTGCAGAGGCTGAGAACTGCGGTGAGGAAGAAAAAGAGGAGAAAGATGAGGAAGAGATGTCAGGGCCAGAACAGCAGAGTCACGGAGTGTCTACACGTACAAAGTGTGTGTGTGTTAGCGATTAGAAATGACTGAAGAGGGACAGGTTTTATGGATATGACGTGCTCAAATAAATCAATAAAAAAGTCATTCAAAAAACACTTTTGCGTGTCTGGTTAGCGCAAGCACAATGATCTACTATGAGTAATATGCTAAATGACAACACGCGCAAACCGCAGTATTTAAATGAGGGTTTTGCGCGTGGTTACATGCTGCTATTCAGACATGCCGCTATTTCGACATTGACTTCTAATTGTCGGAATAGCGGCATTAACATTATTTTTTAAGCGTCCCACTATTCCGACATTTTTTTTTTCATTGTCGGAGTAGCGGCACTTTACTATTTTTCAAACATTCCGCTTTTCCGACATTGATTGATTACGTTATAGTCAGACGTGTCCTTCTGATTTATTTTTATTTTTTCATCTGAGACACTGTTTCTCATACACAAATACATAGGCCTATTAGAGAAGAAAAAACAAACCCTCCAAGTTTAAAAACACACCGGCAGCAGCGCACACTGATCTGCAGCTACTGAGACTGTTATTATTCTGTCACCTGAGTTTATCCTGCTGCTTTACATTGTTTTAACATAGGTAAAAGAAGAAAAAAAAGATTGTCTGGAATAAAGGGGCAGATTACATAAGATTATTCTTTTTTTCTGCTCCCTTTTGTTGAGATTTGGGAGGTTTTTGCCTGATTTATTGCCCGATGCCATGTATCTCGCTTTCTTTCCCCCTCCCTCCGCCCGTTGTCTTCGTCACTTTGTTGTCGCTCCACAGAGCGCACATGGCTAATTAATATGCACGTGCTGACCATATATGGTTGTGTAGGCATTCCGGGGACGGAGGTGTGTTCACGTGCGCAACTGCTCACCATTCTTGGATCCAGTTATCAAAGTTGAGGTGCAGAGTTGTGCACGCACAGTTTGATAGATCTGAAAAAGGTGTAAATATTTTGGGTGTCTTTTCACCGTAGGCCTAAGCAAAACATTTAGTAGCAGCAGTTTCACACTGCTTACTTACAGTTTTGATAAATGAGGCCCCAGGCCATAAGCCCAGAGCCCAGACGCTCACAGCTGCAGCTTCTCCGCGGCTCATCCGCGGCGCTGTCCGTGGTGCTGAAGGTGACAGGTTAACTTGACAAACAAACTGCAGCATAGTTCTGTTTGTTTATCATGTGTCAGTTTTGTTTGTGACTTGATAGTTTAGTTGTTGAGATTAAGAACATCACTCCCTCATCAAACCAGTGATAGGCATGCTGAAAAGAAAAGAGAGAGAGAGACGCGCCTGGGTATCACAGCTGTGTAAAAAAAAAAAAAAAAAAGACGTGTCGGAATAGCGGTATCAAAAAGTGTCGGACTACCGGCATGTCTAGATAGAGGGATGTCGTAATAGCGGGATGTCTAAATAGTGACATGTCGGAGTAGCGGGATGTCTGAATAGCGGGCGGACCCCTTTGCGCGTAACCGTTTCCGCCATGGAGAGTGTGGACAGAGAGCTGGATGGATACAAACGCAGAATAAAAATTTGATCCAACGCATTAATAGAGAGAGGGACAAATAAACATATTGTGGAGCTGCAGCATAAGAAAACCTCAGCAAAGGGTGAGCTGCTCTGATCAGTGTTGAGCAGCAGCTGCAGGTAACTGGGAGACCTGCTGTCATTCATTGAGCTGGAGCTGCGCGCTATGGCACAGAGCTCAGGTGTGGGACACTCAGGCCACTCGGATCTAAACGCGCTGACCAGATGGATCACGGACGGAGTGAAGGCGGCGGTGACGTCTCTCAGCCCCGGTCCCAGAGCTGAGCAGCCCGGTACTGGAGAGGGAGGAGAGGAGAGGAGAGGAGAGGAGCGCACTGGACGAGAGAGATGCGGCGTGCGTAACGGCGCTTAAATTACTTTGATCGCATGATCAACAAAGCTATTTAACCATCTGAACACAACTACTGGGCTCATCATTCATCACATATGATTATGTAACAGCTTGGCCTGATGGTTTTATATCGCAAAGCAGCAGAGGACAACGATATCGCTGCTTTCCTGTGCGCACTGCGTAGCTCTCAATTTAAAGGGCAAGACGGCGTGGTTTGGCCTTTAACTCGTTAATTATTCCATTAGTCCAGTTTCTCCGGGAGCCGGTGCAGGTGTCGCAACGCATCACCTGACGGCGATTTTTACAAATGTATTGACTAATCGATAACATGTTAGAAGCTATAGACTATAACAAAAACAAACATTTTTTGGGTATGCCAGCTTCCTCTGTGGGTGGCACTGGCACACTCGTGGCGACGCCATCTCAGCTGCCTACAGCTGTTGCTGTTACTGTTTTTAACAAAGACAAAAACAGCGCTTGATTACTGAAAGGCAAAGCCTGTGTGGCGCTGGCAGCGGCCACAAATAAGGGCGCACTCACACGGGCCAGTTGTTCCGTGCTGAAGCCCGAATGCCCCCTCCTCTGTCCCCCGCTGGCCCGCACTCACACCACCTCCAACCCAAGCTGCTCAAGCACGGTGCCTCCGTTGATATATAGAGGGATTAATTGTTTACCAACACGGTGGATGTGCGCTTTAACCTGACTGCAGAAAGAACGGAGCCTTTTTAACACCAGCGGTGATGAGGCGCTGACAACAATATAGGTGGTTGTGTCCACACACCCGTACTGGTTTATGTGACTTAAGGTGATATTTCAGCGCAGGAGGAGTGGGAGCGTGGATGCGAGCCAGTCTCCTTCAACCATGCACGGAAAATGGGAATGATAGGAAAGGTTTTTCTAATTTATTGAGAAACGATGCCCACGTCAGCAATGCATGACAACATGTGGTTCATTTGTCCCCTCAAGTTACATAAACCAACACAGCGTGGACACACACAACTCCGCTGACGCCGGTGATGTGTAGAAAAAGTGTTTCCATTACACATTTGCGATATTTAAGAGTTTTTTCGAAATGTAGGTGTTTCCATTACCAGTTTTTAATTTCGATATTTAGGTTTTGCGCATTTCAAGGGCTAGGCTAATGGAAACGCACCTAGTGACAGTTTCCTCATCACTAAACTTGAACCACCATCCTCCCTCACTCACGTCGTGACGACAGGACAAAGCCTTTTGGACATAGGCTACCTACCTTATATTGTAGCCGATATGCTGTGTTTTCCTCTCTGTATGACTCTCGTTTCAGTTTTTGCCCCGGTCAATCATCTGGTGCGCATCCGCTGTTTATCAGGTGCTTGCTCACTCGCTCACTGCTCTGCAAAATAAAAAGGAAAAAACACGCCGCGGTCCGGCGGAGAATTGGTAAAGAATTAAGGAGTGCTGGAATAAACAATGTGTCTTATTTAATGACCAGTGAGATGACAAGTCTTCGTGGTTGCTGCTCTGTGCAGTGTCCGGTCTTGTCATAAATCACTGACAAATCAACCTGATTAAATCTCAGCAACAATCACACTCTCAAGCCCTTTCCCTCTGCCACCGTGTAAAACTTCACTTCCCTGCCTGCCACTTCTTTCTGTAATTTTGATAAGCATACACATTTGTTTTTACCAGTTTCAATTGTCTCAACAGTTAACAGAGTAGCCTAATATCATTCTCAAGTCAGCTGCCAATCTGCAGGGACAGCGCGTGTCATAAGCGCGAGGACAAAAATGTAGCCTAAAAAGCGTCTGCTATCTATGTAACCATGGTGAGCTCCAGAGACCGAGTCTCCCTCCTTCACTCATCCGCACACCAGCGCCTTGTGCCCGGGCAGCAGGCCGGCCAGCGCCCCCTCTAGTTCTGGAGCTTTTTTTTTTTTTTTTTTTTTGCTTTGACAACGGCTTACCGGTCCCGTCACTTCTACCTTTTTCCAGCCAGATAACGTCCAATAGAGGGAAAAAAATAGGGCTTAACATTTTATTGGTGTCGGCTGTAACCGTTATGTTAGGATAACTAACGTTAAGTTAAACTAACGTTAACGCCAAATACAGTTATAAATAAGCTGGCACCTGTGCTGGTAGCCTGTTATTTCGACCGCGTTGTACCTCGCCACTCAACGGAAACCTTTAACTTTTACAAAATAAACGAAATAGGCCTAACTTTTCTTTTTTTTTGGCAATATATCCCAAGTAACTTACCTGAAACGCACTCCGTCGACGTCTCTGGACCAAACTGACAGGAGGTCCCGCCGTCTGTGGGCAGGTCTGCGGCCGACTTAAAGCCGACGCACCAGAGACATTTGATGAGCTGGCACAAATGAGTATCAAATTTGAAGAGATTCGCCCATGGGCCGATGCTTGACAGATGTTATAAATTATAGGGCCGACGTCCAACCTCAGGCCGACGTCGGCCAGATGTACGTGTGCTATCTGGGTATAGACATTTCAATTTAGTAAAATCTGATTTTCTATCATTGCCTTGTTTAAAAACCCGGTTTACGTTTTGTGCACAGTTATGTTAATTTCTCCTATTTCGATGGGAACAAAACTGCTGTGAGCTATGAGCTAACTCGTAGCAAACAGGCACAGCCAGCTCATTCAATTTAATTACATCAATGATATGCACAGATAACTTAATAGATACAGTATATACACTGGCAGTGTATGAGATAGTTTAATGTAATTAATATAATTGGTAGCTGACTAACCTTTGCACAGATAGTAGCTAACTTAGCTAGCAACAATCAGTCATTCCTTTAGCCTACAGTGAATATCTGCTGAAAGCAGCATAGCCTACCATTTAGCGTTGAAAGTATATCCACCAAAAAAGCATTGCTCATGTTGCTGTGCTTTTTAGCAATAATTAATAAATAATTTTAGCTGCCAGGCAGGAAAACACAAAGAAAACTCCAAACTTAAGCCAAAGAGTATAGCAAGAAGCTCTAACTGCCAGTAGGTGGTGTTGTGATAGTGCTGCCACCAATTTGGACTGAAAAGGCCTACTGCTGTGAAACCTTTTGTTATATTACTGTAAACCCACTGTATTCTCTGCCATATGTGCTTCTAGGGAGAAATCTAATTATCTGTGATTTAATGCTTCGTTGCTTTTCAGTTATAAGCAAAATATCATATGCATACTTATAATATTTTACATATCCTATTTTCCTCTGCAGATCACTGAGCAAATGATGGCCCTGCAAGAAGACCCAGCCTCTTCCTTAAATATAAAAAGGATTTGGTGAGCTGCCTTTGATTTTATTAGAGTAGGGTAATGTAATGGTTGGCTAGTTGATTTGAAAATCAATGTAGGTAATGATCTCAATATTTTCAGGTCATCTCTCTTGGACCTTCTGGGCCTGCCACTTTGAAGGTTACAGTATGGGGCATTTTAAAGCCAAAGGACCAGACAGAAAAGGACACCTGACGAGGGATGAATGGAAAAGTTACAACTTAAAGTGGGTGAGTTTTATAACTGTAATAAAGCCTTTAATAAAGCATTCTTAGGCTACAGTAGAAGTAACTAGAAAATTTCCTCTCGGGAAATTTTGAATGGGCCACGGGAGCTACTGCGGGTTGTGCCATCTCTGTCAACATGGGAATCAAACCCACGATCTTAAGGTCAAGACAGAGCTGATCAGACAGACACATGATCATCTTTCTATAAGCACTGATATGGAGGAGCTGTAACCACATTAGGTTACCTGTGTGTGTGTGTGTGTGTGTGTGTGTGTGTGTGTGTGTGTGTGTGTGTGTGTGTGTGTGTGACTGTAATCACATGAAGCTGGCTCTAGAGTCTGTGTGTGTGTGTGTGTGTGTGACTGACTTGTCACATAGTTAGTTAGTAGCTGCATCCTGTGTCAGTCTGATTTAGCTGTGTCTGTGTTTATAAACATTTAAACGAGCGCCAGGTGGATTGTTTATGAAGTTAACGAGCTCTGGCCTGAGGATCAAAGAGGTTACCACGGCGATAGGGGCCCCGCAGGCTGAGACAGACAGAAACGTGGAGAAAAACAGCCATTTTCTGCCTCTAAACCGGCCTCACAATTAGGCTTAGCATGACAAAACGGTAACTCCTATCAGAACAAAACACAGATCAACGTTGCTCTAAGGACTTACTGAAAATTTCGGTACGATTTGGTGTTTCTACAGTAAATATTTTGGCGACGCTGGCAGTTTTAAAACATCAGGCCGTTCTGCTCCTCTCAGAAAATATTTGTATTGGACTCAATGAGGAGCAGGGACAGACGTGGCCGCACTCAGAGGCTGATTCTGTAAGTTCTGTAAGTCTCTCTGATATTTTGAGCACATGACATGAGAGATAACAAGTTTGTCTTACAAATTTTGAAAAAATTATGTCTGTAGAGTGTAAATTGTGGCCGTGGTGGCAATTTATCCAGAAAAAATACAGAATGTTTCTTCACTCTCTCCCACTCTAACCGATGATGTCACGCACTCTGACACGAACATTCCATGCAATACACACCCATTATAAACTCATAATTTCTCCAAAAATGATCATGGTCATTGATCAGGGATTGATCAAAAACTATATGACCTATCAAAACGTGGAGTAATACGACAATACACAAGACTTGTGTCTACTGTTTAAAGTTTAAATGGAGTCTCTAGGTGAAAGTATGCCTGAGCAGTAGACTTTTGTTAAACTCCAATGATTGGTCTTTTTCGGTCTTTTTTTTTCGCCCGTCCCATTGACTTACATGCAAAATTTTTGCGCAGTTTTTCGCGACTACGTCGCGAAAAATTCGTAAACTGTTGAGAAAAGTAATAGCACAGCGATCCCGATTAAGACGCACGTTTTGATATATAATATGTCCTGCAACTCTTCGAGTTGCAGGACTAGATGCGAATCGAAAAAGCGTCCGGAAGATGAAAAATAATAAGAAAAAATCCACACAATAACAGTAGTGCCCGGGCTTCGCCCGGGCACTGGTCCCTGCAGCTATTTCATAGCTGTTGGGACCAGTGCCCGGTGCGATTGCCCGCGGCCCTAATAAGTTAAGTTTGTTTTCTCTTTGTCTGTATCACTTTAGATGCCACACGAAGAAACCCCATCTGCTCTACCACCACAGATGCAAGCATAGCACAGACCAGTGATGGTTTCACAGGGCTGGGGACCTGCAACCTGCCAGCCTGGAGTCAGTCAACAGTAAATTCAAAAATAAAAAGATGATGAAATAATATTAATCTTCCTATTGTTGTTGTTTTTTTTCCAATACACATAGACACATAGCAAGGTACATTTAAAGTTTATTAAGGGGAGCAATCATTTGGCATTATGGCTTAATTTTGGATTAGCTTTGGGTGGCAGGATTTGGGGCTTTTGGGACAGTTATGGCTATATTTTGGAAGGCCACAATTAGTTTTGGGTGAGTTTTGGCCTCTCTTTGGGTCGGTTTTGGCTACTTTTTGGCTGGATTTGGGGGATTTGGGGGTCTTTTGGGGCAGTTATGGCTATATTTTGGAAGGCCACAATTAGTTTTGGGTGAGTTTTGGCCTCTCTTTGGGTCACTTTTGGCTACTTTTTGGGCTCTCTTTGGGTCGGTTTTGGCTACTTTTTGGCTGGATTTTGGGGATTTGGGGCTCTTTTGGGGCAGCTATGGCTGTATTTTGGAAGGCCACAATTAGTTTTGGGTGAGTTTTGGCCTCCTTTTGGTTTGTTTTTGGCTTGCCTATTTTGGGCCATTTAGGGCCCGGAAGCCTGGCCATAATCTTGCCAAAATGACCAGCCAGATTTGGGCCAATAGGATGCCAAAAGGTTTTTGCTATCTGGGTTTGGTTGAAATCGGGCCGGTGGTTTTGGAGAAAAAGACCAAAAACCAAACAGGCCATTTTAAAAAGACGACAGGGGGGGGTGTTACGTTTTTTTTTTTTGATCAAAAATTAAAATTTCTTCAAATTTCTCCAAACTCTGATATATCATCTGGGGGTCCGAGGGGAGTCCAACGCAGAAGGTTTGGTTGAAATCGCGCCGGTGGTTTTGGAGAAAATGACCAAAAACCAAACAGGCCATTTTAAAAAGACGACAGGGGGGGGGTGTTACGTTTTTTTTTTTTTTGACCAAAAATGAAAATTTCTCCAAACTCGGATATATCATCTGGGGGTCCGAGGGGAGTCCAACGCAGAAGGTTTGGTTGAAATCGCGCCGGTGGTTTTGGAGAAAATGACCAAAAACCAAACAGGCCATTTTAAAAAGACGACAGGGGGGGGTGTTACGTTTTTTTTTTTTGACCAAAAATTAAAATTTCTCCAAACTCGGATATATCATCTGGGGGTCCGAGGGGAGTCCAACGCAGAAGGTTTGGTTGAAATCGGGCCGGTGGTTTTGGAGAAAATGACCAAAAACCAAACAGGCCATTTCTCCAAACTCGGATATATCATCTGGGGGTCCGAGGGGAGTCCAACGCAGAAGGTTTGGTTGAAATCGGGCCGGTGGTTTTGGAGAAAATGACCAAAAACCAAACAGGCCATTTTAAAAAGACGACAGGGGGGGGTGTTACGTTTTTTTTTTTTTTGACCAAAAATTAAAATTTCTCCAAACTCGGATATATCATCTGGGGGTCCGAGGGGAGTCCAACGCAGAAGGTTTGGTTGAAATCGGGCCGGTGGTTTTGTAGAAAATGACCAAAAACAAAACAGGCCATTTTAAAAAGACGACAGGGGGGGGTGTTACGTTTTTTTTTTTTTGACCAAAAATTAAAATTTCTTCAAATTTCTCCAAACTCGGATATATCATCTGGGGGTCCGAGGGGAGTCCAACGCAGAAGGTTTGGTTGAAATCAGGCCGGTGGTTTTGGAGAAAATGACCAAAAACCAAACAGGCCATTTTAAAAAGACGACAGGGGGGGGTGTTACTTTTTTTTTTTTTGACCAAAAATTTAAATTTCTTCAAATTTCACCAAACTCGGATATATCATCTGGGGGTCCGAGGGGAGTCCAACGCAGAAGGTTTGGTTGAAATCGGGCCGGTGGTTTTGGAGAAAATGACCAAAAACCAAACAGGCGATTTTAAAAAGACGACAGGCGCGCGGCTTACGTTTTTTTTTTTTTTGACCAAAAATTTAATTTCTCCAAACTCGGATATATCATCTGGGGGTCCGAGGGGAGTCCAACGCAGAAGTTTTGGTTGAAATCGGGCCGGTGGTTTTGGAGAAAATGACCAAAAACCAAACAGGCCATTTTAAAAAGACGACAGGGGGGGGGTGTTACGTTTTTTTTTTTTTTGACCAAAAATTAAAATTTCTCCAAACTCGGATATATCATCTGGGGGTCCGAGGGGAGTCCAACGCAGAAGGTTTGGTTGAAATCGGGCCGGTGGTTTTGTAGAAAATGACCAAAAACAAAACAGGCCATTTTAAAAAGACGACAGGGGGGGGTGTTACGTTTTTTTTTTTTTGACCAAAAATTAAAATTTCTTCAAATTTCTCCAAACTCGGATATATCATCTGGGGGTCCGAGGGGAGTCCAACGCAGAAGGTTTGGTTGAAATCAGGCCGGTGGTTTTGGAGAAAATGACCAAAAACCAAACAGGCCATTTTAAAAAGACGACAGGGGGGGGTGTTACTTTTTTTTTTTTTTACCAAAAATTAAAATTTCTTCAAATTTCTCCAAACTCGGATATATCATCTGGGGGTCCGAGGGGAGTCCAACGCAGAAGGTTTGGTTGAAATCGGGCCGGTGGTTTTGGAGAAAATGACCAAAAACCAAACAGGCCATTTTAAAAAGACGACAGGCGCGCGGCTTACAGTTTTTTTTTTTTTGACCAAAAATTTAAATTTCTTCAAATTTCACCAAACTCGGATATATCATCTGGGGGTCCGAGGGGAGTCCAACGCAGAAGGTTTGGTTGAAATCGGGCCGGTGGTTTTGGAGAGAATGACCAAAAACCAAACAGGCGATTTTAAAAAGACGACAGGCGCGCGGCTTACGTTTTTTTTTTTTTTGACCAAAAATTTAATTTCTCCAAACTCGGATATATCATCTGGGGGTCCGAGGGGAGTCCAACGCAGAAGTTTTGGTTGAAATCGGGCCGGTGGTTTTGGAGAAAATGACCAAAAACCAAACAGGCCATTATAAAAAGAAGACAGGGGGGGGTGTTACTTTTTTTTTTTTTTGACCAAAAATTAAAATTTCTCCAAACTCGGATATATCATCTGGGGGTCCGAGGGGAGTCCAACGCAGAAGTTTTGGTTGAAATCGGGCCGGTGGTTTTGGAGAAAATGACCAAAAACCAAACAGGCCATTTTAAAAAGACGACAGGGGGGGGTGTTACTTTTTTTTTTTTTACCAAAAATTGAAATTTCTTCAAATTTCTCCAAACTCGGATATATCATCTGGGGGTCCGAGGGGAGTCCAACGCAGAAGGTTTGGTTGAAATCGGGCCGGTGGTTTTGGAGAGAATGACCAAAAACCAAACAGGCGATTTTAAAAAGACGACAGGCGCGCGGCTTACGTTTTTTTTTTTTTTTGACCAAAAATTTAATTTCTCCAAACTCGGATATATCATCTGGGGGTCCGAGGGGAGTCCAACGCAGAAGTTTTGGTTGAAATCGGGCCAGTGGTTTTGGAGAAAATGACCAAAAACCAAACAGGCCATTATAAAAAGACGACAGGGGGGGGTGTTACTTTTTTTTTTTTTTGACCAAAAGTTAAAATTTCTCCAAACTCGGATATATCATCTGGGGGTCCGAGGGGAGTCCAACGCAGAAGTTTTGGTTGAAATCGGGCCGGTGGTTTTGGAGAAAATGACCAAAAACCAAACAGGCCATTTTAAAAAGACGACAGGGGGGGGTGTTACTTTTTTTTTTTTTACCAAAAATTAAAATTTCTTCAAATTTCTCCAAACTCGGATATATCATCTGGGGGTCCGAGGGGAGTCCAACGCAGAAGGTTTGGTTGAAATCGGGCCGGTGGTTTTGGAGAAAAAGACCAAAAACCAAACAGGCCATTTTAAAAAGACGACAGGGGGGGGGTGTTACGTTTTTTTTTTTTTTTTACCAAAAATGTAATTTCTCCAAACTCTGATATATCATCTGGGGGTCAGAGGGGAGTCCAACGCAGAAGGTTTGGTTGAAATCGGGCCGGTGGTTTTGGAGAAAATGACCAAAAACCAAACAGGCCATTTTAAAAAGACGACAGGGGGGGGTGTTACGTTTTTTTTTTTTGACCAAAAATTAAAATTTCTCCAAACTCGGATATATCATCTGGGGGTCCGAGGGGAGTCCAACGCAGAAGGTTTGGTTTTAAATCGGGCCGGTGGTTTTGGAGAAAATGACCAAAAACCAAACAGGCCATTTTAAAAAGACGACAGGGGGGGGTGTTACGTTTTTTTTTTTTTACCAAAAATTAAAATTTCTTCAAATTTCTCCAAACTCGGATATATCATCTGGGGGTCCGAGGGGAGTCCAACGCAGAAGTTTTGGTTGAAATCGGGCCGGTGGTTTTGGAGAAAATGACCAAAAACCAAACAGGCCATTTTAAAAAGACGACAGGGGGGGGTGTTACGTCTTTTTTTTTTTGACCAAAAGTTAAAATTTCTCCAAACTCGGATATATCATCTGGGGGTCCGAGGGGAGTCCAACGCAGAAGTTTTGGTTGAAATCGGGCCGGTGGTTTTGGAGAAAATGACCAAAAACCAAACAGGCCATTTTAAAAAGACGACAGGGGGGGGTGTTACTTTTTTTTTTTTTACCAAAAATTAAAATTTCTTCAAATTTCTCCAAACTCGGATATATCATCTGGGGGTCCGAGGGGAGTCCAACGCAGAAGGTTTGGTTGAAATCGGGCCGGTGGTTTTGGAGAACATGACCAAAAACCAAACAGGCCATTTTAAAAAGACGACAGGGGGGGGTGTTACGTTTTTTTTTTTTGACCAAAAATTAAAATTTCTTCAAATTTCTCCAAACTCGGATATATCATCTGGGGGTCCGAGGGGAGTCCAACGCAGAAGGTTTGGTTGAAATCAGGCCGGTGGTTTTGGAGAAAATGACCAAAAACCAAACAGGCCATTTTAAAAAGACGACAGGGGGGGGTGTTACTTTTTTTTTTTTTTTACCAAAAATTAAAATTTCTTCAAATTTCTCCAAACTCGGATATATCATCTGGGGGTCCGAGGGGAGTCCAACGCAGAAGGTTTGGTTGAAATCGGGCCGGTGGTTTTGGAGAAAATGACCAAAAACCAAACAGGCCATTTTAAAAAGACGACAGGCGCGCGGCTTACAGTTTCTTTTTTTTTTGACCAAAAATTTAAATTTCTTCAAATTTCACCAAACTCGGATATATCATCTGGGGGTCCGAGGGGAGTCCAACGCAGAAGGTTTGGTTGAAATCGGGCCGGTGGTTTTGGAGAGAATGACCAAAAACCAAACAGGCGATTTTAAAAAGACGACAGGCGCGCGGCTTACGTTTTTTTTTTTTTGACCAAAAATTTAATTTCTCCAAACTCGGATATATCATCTGGGGGTCCGAGGGGAGTCCAACGCAGAAGTTTTGGTTGAAATCGGGCCGGTGGTTTTGGAGAAAATGACCAAAAACCAAACAGGCCATTATAAAAAGAAGACAGGGGGGGGTGTTACTTTTTTTTTTTTTTGACCAAAAATTAAAATTTCTCCAAACTCGGATATATCATCTGGGGGTCCGAGGGGAGTCCAACGCAGAAGTTTTGGTTGAAATCGGGCCGGTGGTTTTGGAGAAAATGACCAAAAACCAAACAGGCCATTTTAAAAAGACGACAGGGGGGGGTGTTACTTTTTTTTTTTTTACCAAAAATTGAAATTTCTTCAAATTTCTCCAAACTCGGATATATCATCTGGGGGTCCGAGGGGAGTCCAACGCAGAAGGTTTGGTTGAAATCGGGCCGGTGGTTTTGGAGAGAATGACCAAAAACCAAACAGGCGATTTTAAAAAGACGACAGGCGCGCGGCTTACGTTTTTTTTTTTTTTGACCAAAAATTTAATTTCTCCAAACTCGGATATATCATCTGGGGGTCCGAGGGGAGTCCAACGCAGAAGTTTTGGTTGAAATCGGGCCTGTGGTTTTGGAGAAAATGACCAAAAACCAAACAGGCCATTTTAAAAAGACGACAGGGGGGGGTGTTACGTTTTTTTTTTTTTGACCAAAAGTTAAAATTTCTCCAAACTCGGATATATCATCTGGGGGTCCGAGGGGAGTCCAACGCAGAAGTTTTGGTTGAAATCGGGCCGGTGGTTTTGGAGAAAATGACCAAAAACCAAACAGGCCATTTTAAAAAGACGACAGGGGGGGGTGTTACTTTTTTTTTTTTTACCAAAAATTAAAATTTCTTCAAATTTCTCCAAACTCGGATATATCATCTGGGGGTCCGAGGGGAGTCCAACGCAGAAGGTTTGGTTGAAATCGGGCCGGTGGTTTTGGAGAAAATGACCAAAAACCAAACAGGCCATTTTAAAAAGACGACAGGGGGGGGTGTTACGTTTTTTTTTTTTGACCAAAAATTAAAATTTCTCCAAACTCGGATATATCATCTGGGGGTCCGAGGGGAGTCCAACGCAGAAGGTTTGGTTGAAATCGGGCCGGTGGTTTTGGAGAACATGACCAAAAACCAAACAGGCCATTTTAAAAAGACGACAGGGGGGGGTGTTACGTTTTTTTTTTTTGACCAAAAATTAAAATTTCTTCAAATTTCTCCAAACTCGGATATATCATCTGGGGGTCCGAGGGGAGTCCAATGCAGAAGGTTTGGTTGAAATCGGGCTGGTGGTTTTGAAGAACATGACCAAAAACCAAACAGGCCATTTTAAAAAGACGACAGGGGGGGGTGTTATTTTTTTTTTTTTTTGACCAAAAATTAAAATTTCTCCAAACTCGGATATATCATCTGGGGGTCCGAGGGGAGTCCAACGCAGAAGGTTTGGTTTTAAATCGGGCCGGTGGTTTTGGAGAAAATGACCAAAAACCAAACAGGCCATTTTAAAAAGACGACAGGGGGGGGTGTTACGTTTTTTTTTTTTTACCAAAAATTAAAATTTCTTCAAATTTCTCCAAACTCGGATATATCATCTGGGGGTCCGAGGGGAGTCCAACGCAGAAGTTTTGGTTGAAATCGGGCCGGTGGTTTTGGAGAAAATGACCAAAAACCAAACAGGCCATTATAAAAAGACGACAGGGGGGGGTGTTACGTTTTTTTTTTTTTGACCAAAAGTTAAAATTTCTCCAAACTCGGATATATCATCTGGGGGTCCGAGGGGAGTCCAACGCAGAAGTTTTGGTTGAAATCGGGCCGGTGGTTTTGGAGAAAATGACCAAAAACCAAACAGGCCATTTTAAAAAGACGACAGGGGGGGGTGTTACTTTTTTTTTTTTTTACCAAAAATTAAAATTTCTTCAAATTTCTCCAAACTCGGATATATCATCTGGGGGTCCGAGGGGAGTCCAACGCAGAAGGTTTGGTTGAAATCGGGCCGGTGGTTTTGGAGAAAAAGACCAAAAACCAAACAGGCCATTTTAAAAAGACGACAGGGGGGGGTGTTACGTTTTTTTTTTTTTTTACCAAAAATGTAATTTCTCCAAACTCTGATATATCATCTGGGGGTCAGAGGGGAGTCCAACGCAGAAGGTTTGGTTGAAATCGGGCCGGTGGTTTTGGAGAAAATGACCAAAAACCAAACAGGCCATTTTAAAAAGACGACAGGGGGGGGTGTTACGTTTTTTTTTTTTGACCAAAAATTAAAATTTCTCCAAACTCGGATATATCATCTGGGGGTCCGAGGGGAGTCCAACGCAGAAGGTTTGGTTGAAATCGGGCCGGTGGTTTTGGAGAACATGACCAAAAACCAAACAGGCCATTTTAAAAAGACGACAGGGGGGGGTGTTACGTTTTTTTTTTTTGACCAAAAATTAAAATTTCTTCAAATTTCTCCAAACTCGGATATATCATCTGGGGGTCCGAGGGGAGTCCAATGCAGAAGGTTTGGTTGAAATCGGGCTGGTGGTTTTGGAGAACATGACCAAAAACCAAACAGGCCATTTTAAAAAGACGCGACGGCAGAATCTACTATGGACTCGCCCACAAACATTTTGGAGCCACATGTTGAACCACCCAGCACCCGCTTCAGAGGTAAATCCTACTTTACACCCCCCAAACACAGAAACTCATCGTTGGAAACATACTGTAGATTGGTGGAAAGAGATGTTTCTACTATATTAAATAAACACAAACAATATAAAGTAAGAAATAATCTCTCTAAAGAACAGTGGGATGAATTAAAAGCCATTAAGGAGGATACCACCCTGGTAATACAATCTGCTGACAAGGGAGGGGCGATTGTGATCCTCAATCGTGAGGCATACGACAAAGAAATTCAAAATCAACTGAGCAATTCAAAATTCTACAGAAAGTTGGATCACAATCCCATAACATCCTTCAAGAAAAAAGTGCATGATTTGGTGGATCTTCTGTGGATCAATGGGGACATAAATCAATCTGAACAAGCATTTATGAAAGTAGATTTTCCCATTACCCCTGTGTTTTATACTTTACCCAAAATCCATAAAAAGTTTGTGGATACACCACCTGGAAGACCTATAGTCGCTGCAATAGGTTCTTTAACCGAAAAAATCTCTGCTTTTGTTGACCATTCTCTGCAGCAGCTCACCACATCTCTTCCCTTCTACACGCGAGACTCTGTGGATTTTTTGAAACATGTTAAAACTATTAATATATCTCAGGAACAACAACTTTTGGTAACAATGGATATTGAATCACTTTACACTAATGTGCCATTTAAAGGGGGCCTTGAAGCTGCAGAATATTTCCTGAACAAAAGGACTATACACACCCCAAAAACACAATGTGTTCTGGATTTAATTGAATGTGTATTGACCTCTAATTATTTTTTGTTTGGTGCTGACTTTTTTCTCCAGGTGTCTGGGGTAGCGATGGGATCCAAAATGTCACCGAGCTTTGCATCCCTCTATGTTGGACTCTTTGAACAGGAGGTGATCTCCAATAAAGACATTAACCCCTTCATGGACCACATATCTCATTGGAGAAGGTATCTTGATGACATTTTTTTCGTTTGGACTGGCACAGAGACACAATTAAGACAATTTCACAAATATATGAATGACAAAAATGAACACTTGAACTTTTCTTTGGAGTTTGATGCTCAAAAAATGAACTTTCTTGATATTCTGGTTTCGAAGGAGGGGGACACTTTAAAAACCAGCCTATATCGAAAAAGCACAGATAAAAACTCACTACTTCATGGGGACTCATACCATCCTACCCCTCTCAAGAAGAGTCTCCCAATTTCCCAATTTAACCGTATTAGACGGATTTGCAGCGATGATATGGATTTCCAGGAACAGTCGGCCATTCTACAGGACCGCTTCAGACAGAGGGGATACAAGGAGGAGTGGATCTCTGGAGCGGAGACCAGGTTTCGTATGACCTCCCAGAATGAATGCCTCAACAAAATAAAAAACAAAAAATCTGAGATTAAGACATCATGTTGCATTCAATATTCACCTGTGGGTCGGGAAATCGAGAAAATCATCAAACAGCACTGGTTCATCCTGGACTCGGATCCAGCATTGAAGGGATGCTTCAAGGACCCTCCTCGAATGATCCATAAAAGACCTCCGAACCTTCATAACATATTGGTGAGAGCAGACCGACCACCACCCGTCGCTTCACATTTCCTTACCCAAATCCAACCTGGTAACTACAGGTGTGGCAACTGCCAACAATGCAATTCCACATACAAAACACACTCCTTTAACCACCCCCACTCTGGAAAGAGATTCCCCATTAAGAGCATCATCTCCTGTTAAAACTAAAAATGTCATCTACATGCTTCAATGTCCCTGTGGTCTCGCCTACATTGGGAAAACTACTAGACCTTTAAAAACGAGGATCACAGAGCACAGATGTGCTATCCGGAACCATGACCCGTCCAGTCCAGTTGCGGTTCACTTCACAGAAGCACGTCACAGCGTTGCCTCATTGAAGTATATTGGGATTGAATCAGTCAAACTCCCTCGCAGAGGTGGCAATGTTGACACTTTACTCCTTAAGAGAGAACTATACTGGATATACACGTTAGACACCTTAACTCCCAAGGGTCTAAACGAGGACTTTAACATCAGACCTTTTATGTGATCTTTTTGTGAGCTCTTTTTGAGCTTTTTTGTTGGGGGCTTGATGAAGAAATTGAACATTGTGAAAGAGTCTGTATAATAGTCTAGTAATGTGTAATATTGTAGATGATTTTCCCCTGTTGTATTCAGCATTAGGGTCGACTATGACGGGTCTTGATATTTGATATTTGCTATCTTGTTTTTTTGTTTTTTTGTTTTTTGTTATTTGCTATCTTCCAATGTTTATATTCCATCTTTTGTGTGATAGGTGGTTCCTGAGTTGTTCTGCGTATGATCATTGTAGTAGTCACTTCTCATGTTACACTTATCATGAGGGAATTCTACTGTTTGGATTATATGCATATTTGATCGTCTATATATTAACTTTTTCATTTTTTGTGGTTGGATTGTCCCTTATCTAGCTCAGGGTTATGGATAATTGAACTTTAAAATATGTTAAATCTTTAAACAAGATCAAAATGTTTAGAATATTAATAATGTGATAACCTTGTCCTAGACTTTGAAGATTAGCCATCCTATTACTAGAGGCGCCTCTAATTCATTAGATCTGTATGACGGCCAGTCGGCCTGATGGGTGTTGGTCTATTTAATTATGATGAAGTGTCTTTGACTTTTTGTATGCTTTGGTTTTGTACAAGATGGGTTTTGATGTATACATTCCCTTTACCATGTGACTCACCATGTGACCCTCGGGGGCAGGTTTAAAAACGGGGCGTCCTATGTGTATGAGTTAGTCTGATGAAGAGCTATGAGCTCGAAACGTTACTATTGATGTGCTAATAAATCTGCACAGAAGGGAGCTGATGTGTGCGGTCTCCTCTTTTTGCATTTTCTAGATGTGTCCAATAAACTTCCTTGAAACTTTGCTCGTCTGTTAATGTTGTACAATAGTGAGTATGCCAACCTCTACGCAGTAGAACTTCTAAATCCTTCAACTTTGCAGCTATTGATAATGTTATTTTGTTAATAATTATTAACTTAATCATTAAACAAGGTTCTATATTAATAGTTAGCACACCCTTATGAGACTGACTTTGGTACATTGGCTGTCTGGTGCCCCGAGGTGGATTTAATAAAATTAAATCCCATTAATAATTTTTATAGTAATTATTAATATTTTGGTATTGATATTTTACTAATTTGATAGCCAATAACCCTCTTAATAATAACTTTACTTATAGTTGGTATAACCCCAACATAAATGGTGCTTCCGTTGTGAGGCATCTAAATAATCTTAACACCTTTTCTTATAAGTTGTGTTAGAGCACAACATTAAATGGTTTCCCCGTGCGAGACATAATTACACTTTCTCTTTAGTTGTGCTAGAGCACAACATCGGATATATCATCTGGGGGTCCGAGGGGAGTCCAACGCAGAAGGTTTGGTTGAAATCGGGCCGGTGGTTTTGGAGAAAATGACCAAAAACCAAACAGGCCATTTTAAAAAGATGACAGGGGGGGTGTTACATTTTTTTTTTTTGACCAAAAATTAAAATTTCTCCAAACTCGGATATATCATCTGGGGGTCCGAGGGGAGTCCAACGCAGAAGGTTTGGTTGAAATTGGGCCGGTGGTTTTGGAGAAAATGACCAAAAACCAAACAGGCCATTTTAAATAGACGACAGGGGGGGGTGTTACGTTTTTTTTTTTTTGACCAAAAATTAAAATTTCTTCAAATTTCTCCAAACTCGGATATATCATCTAGGGGTCCGAGGGGAGTCCAACGCAGAAGGTTTGGTTGAAATCGGGCCGGTGGTTTTGGAGAAAATGACCAAAAACCAAACAGGCCATTTTAAAAAGACGACAGGGGGGGGGTGTTACGTTTTTTTTTTTTGACCAAAAGTTAAAATTTCTCCAAACACGGATATATCATCTGGGGGTCCGAGGGGAGTCCAACGCAGAAGGTTTGGTTGAAATCAGGCTGGTGGTTTTGGAGAAAATGACCAAAAACCAAACAGGCCATTTTAAAAAGACGACAGGGGGGGGTGTTACGTTTTTTTTTTTTTACCAAAAATTAAAATTTCTTCGAATTTCTCCAAACTCGGATATATCATCTGGGGGTCCGAGGGGAGTCCAACGCAGAAGGTTTGGTTGAAATCGGGCCGGTGGTTTTGGAGAAAATGACCAAAAACCAAACAGGCCATTTTAAAAAGACGACAGGGGGGGGGGTGTTACGTTTTTTTTTTTTGACCAAAAATTAAAATTTCTTCAAATTTCTCCAAACTCTGATATATCATCTGGGGGTCCGAGGGGAGTCCAACGCAGAAGGTTTGGTTGAAATCGGGCCGGTGGTTTTGGAGAACATGACCAAAAACCAAACAGGCCATTTTAAAAAGAGGACAGGGGGGGTGTTACGTTTTTTTTTTTTTGACCAAAAATTAAAATTTCTCCAAACTCGGATATATCATCTGGGGGTCCGAGGGGAGTCCAACGCAGAAGGTTTGGTTGAAATTGGGCCAGTGGTTTTGGAGAAAATGACCAAAAACCAAACAGGCCATTTTAAATAGACGACAGGGGGGGTTGTTACGTTTTTTTTTTTTGACCAAAAATTAAAATTTCTTCAAATTTCTCAAAACTCGGATATATCATCTAGGGGTCCGAGGGGAGTCCAACGCAGAAGGTTTGGTTGAAATCGGGCCGGTGGTTTTGGAGAAAATGACCAAAAACCAAACAGGCCATTTTAAAAAGACGACAGGGGGGGGTGTTACGTTTTTTTTTTTTTGACCAAAAATTAAAATTTCTCCAAACTCGGATATATCATCTGGGGGTCCGAGGGGAGTCCAACGCAGAAGGTTTGGTTGAAATCGGGCCCGTGGTTTTTGAGAACATGACCAAAAACCAAACAGGCCATTTTAAAAAGACGACAGGGGGGGGGGGGGGGGGTGGTCCGTTTTTTTTTTTTGACCAAATATTAAAATTTCTCCAAACTCGGAAATATCATCTGGGGGTCCGAGGGGAGTCCAACGCAGAAGGTTTGGTTTTAAATCGGGCCGGTGGTTTTGGAGAAAATGACCAAAAACCAAACAGGCCATTTTAAAAAGACGACAGGGGGGTGTGTTACGTCTTTCTTTTTTTGGCCAAAAGTTAAAATTTCTTCAAATTTCTCCAAACTCGGATATATCATCTAGGGGTCCGAGGGGAGTCCAACGCAGAAGGTTTGGTTGAAATCGGGCCGGTGGTTTTGGAGAAAATGACCAAAAACCAAACAGGCCATTTTAAAAAGACGACAGGGGGGGGTGTTACGTTTTTTTTTTTTGACCAAAAATTAAAATTTCTCCAAACTTGGATATATCATCTGGGGGTCCGAGGGGAGTCCAACGCAGAAGGTTTGGTTGAAATCGGGCCGGTGGTTTTGGAGAAAATGACCAAAAACCAAACAGGCCATTTTAAAAAGACGACAGGGGGGGGGGGGGGGTTAGTTTTTTTTTTTGACCAAAAATTTAAATTTCTTCAAATTTCTCCAAACTCTGATATATCATCTAGGGGTCCGAGGGGAGTCCAACGCAGAAGGTTTGGTTGAAATCGGGCCGGTGGTTTTGGAGAAAATGACCAAAAACCAAACAGGCCATTTTAAAAAAGACGACAGGGGGGGGTGTTACGTTTTTTTTTTTTGACCAAAAATTAAAATTTCTCCAAACTCGGATATATCATCTGGGGGTCAGAGGGGAGTCCAACGCAGAAGGTTTGGTTGAAATCGGGCCGGTGGTTTTGGAGAAAATGACCAAAAACCAAACAGGCCATTTCTCCAAACTCGGATATATCATCTGGGGGTCCGAGGGGAGTCCAACGCAGAAGGTTTGGTTGAAAGCGGGCCGGTGGTTTTGGAGAAAATGACCAAAAACCAAACAGGCCATTTTAAAAAGACGACAGGGGGGGTGTTACGTTTTTTTTTTTTGACCAAAAGTTAAAATTTCTCCAAACTCGGATATATCATCTGGGGGTCCGAGGGGAGTCCAACGCAGAAGGTTTGGTTGAAATCGGGCCGGTGGTTTTGGAGAAAATGACCAAAAACCAAACAGGCCATTTTAAAAAGACGACAGGGGGGGGTGTTACGTTTTTTTTTTTTGACCAAAAATTAAAATTTCTCCAAACTCGGATATATCATCTGGGGGTCAGAGGGGAGTCCAACGCAGAAGGTTTGGTTGAAATCGGGCCGGTGGTTTTGGAGAAAATGACCAAAAACCAAACAGGCCATTTTAAATAGACGACAGGGGGGGTTGTTACGTTTTTTTTTTTTGACCAAAAATTAAAATTTCTTCAAATTTCTCCAAACTCGGATATATCATCTGGGGGTCCGAGGGGAGTCCAACGCAGAAGGTTTGGTTGAAATCGGGCCGGTGGTTTTTGAGAACATGACCAAAAACCAAACAGGCCATTTTAAAAAGACGACAGGGGGGGGGGGGTGTTACGTTTTTTTTTTTTTGACCAAAAATTAAAATTTCTCCAAACTCGGATATATCATCTGGGGGTCCGAGGGGAGTCCAACGCAGAAGGTTTGGTTTTAAATCAGGCCGGTGGTTTTGGAGAAAATGACCAAAAACCAAACAGGCCATTTTAAAAAGACGACAGGGGGGGGTGTTACGTCTTTTTTTTTTTGACCAAAAGTTAAAATTTCTCCAAACTCGGATATATCATCTGGGGGTCCGAGGGGAGTCCAACGCAGAAGGTTTGGTTGAAATCGGGCCGGTGGTTTTGGAGAAAATGACCAAAAACCAAAACAGGCCATTTTAAAAAGACGACAGGGGGGGGTGTTACGTTTTTTTTTTTGACCAAAATTAAAATTTCTCCAGACTCGGATATATCATCTGGGGTCAGAGGGGAGTCCAACGCAGAAGGTTTGGTTGAAATCGGGCCGGTGGTTTTGGAGAAAATGACCAAAAACCAAACAGGCCATTTCTCCAAACTCGGATATATCATCTGGGGGTCCGAGGGGAGTCCAACGCAGAAGGTTTGGTTGAAATCGGGCCGGTGGTTTTGGAGAAAATGACCAAAAACCAACAGGCCATTTTTAAAAGACGACAGGGGGGGGTGTTACGTTTTTTTTTTTTGACCAAAAATTAAAATTTCTCCAAACTCGGATATATCATCTGGGGGTCCGAGGGGAGTCCAACGCAGAAGGTTTGGTTGAAATCGGGCCCGTGGTTTTTGAGAACATGACCAAAAACCAAACAGGCCATTTTAAAAAGACGACAGGGGGGGGGGGGGTGTTACGTTTTTTTTTTTTTGACCAAATATTAAAATTTCTCCAAACTCGGAATATCATCTGGGGGTCCGAGGGGAGTCCAACGCAGAAGGTTTGGTTTAAATCGGGCCGGTGGTTTTGGAGAAAATGACCAAAAACCAAACAGGCCATTTTAAAAAGACGACAGGGGGGGGGTGTTACGTTTTTTTTTTTTGACCAAAAGTTAAAATTTCTCCAAACTCGGATATATCATCTGGGGGTCCGAGGGGAGTCCAACGCAGAAGGTTTGGTTGAAATCAGGCCGGTGGTTTTGGAGAAAATGACCAAAAACCAAACCGGCCATTTTAAAAAGACGACAGGGGGGGGTGTTACGTTTTTTTTTTTTGACCAAAAATTAAAATTTCTCCAAACTCGGATATATCATCTGGGGGTCCGAGGGGAGTCCAACGCAGAAGGTTTGGTTGAAATCGGGCCGGTGGTTTTTGAGAACATGACCAAAAACCAAACAGGCCATTTTAAAAAGACGACAGGGGGGGGGGTGTTACGTCTTTTTTTTTTGACCAAAATTTAAAATTTCTCCATACTCGGAAATATCATCTGAGGGGTCGAGGGGAGTCCAACGCAGAAGGTTTGGTTGAAATCGGGCCGGTGGTTTTGGAGAAAATGACCAAAAACCAAACAGGCCATTTCTCCAAACTCGGATATATCATCTGGGGGTCCGAGGGGAGTCCAACGCAGAAGGTTTGGTTGAAATCGGGCCGGTGGTTTTGGAGAAAATGACCAAAAACCAAACAGGCCATTTTAAAAAGACGACAGGGGGGGGTGTTACGTTTTTTTTTTTTGACCAAAAGTTAAAATTTCTCCAAACTCGGATATATCATCTGGGGGTCCGAGGGGAGTCCAACGCAGAAGGTTTGGTTGAAATCGGGCCGGTGGTTTTGGAGAAAATGACCAAAAACCAAACAGGCCATTTCTCCAAACTCGGATATATCATCTGGGGGTCCGAGGGGAGTCCAACGCAGAAGGTTTGGTTGAAATCGGGCCGGTGGTTTTGGAGAAAATGACCAAAAACCAAACAGGCCATTTTAAAAAGACGACAGGGGGGGGTGTTACGTTTTTTTTTTTTTTGACCAAAAATTAAAATTTCTCCAAACTCTGATATATCATCTGGGGGTCCGAGGGGAGTCCAACGCAGAAGGTTTGGTTGAAATCGGGCCGGTGGTTTTGGAGAACATGACCAAAAACCAAACAGGCCATTTTAAAAAGACGACAGGGGGGGGTGTTACGTTTTTTTTTTTTTACCAAAAATTAAAATTTCTTCAAATTTCTCCAAACTCGGATATATCATCTGGGGGTCCGAGGGGAGTCCAACGCAGAAGTTTTGGTTGAAATCGGGCCGGTGGTTTTGGAGAAAATGACCAAAAACCAAACAGGCCATTTTAAAAAGTCGACAGGGGGGGGTGTTACGTCTTTTTTTTTTTGACCAAAAATTAAAATTTCTCCAAACTCTGATATATCATCTGGGGGTCCGAGGGGAGTCCAACGCAGAAGGTTTGGTTGAAATCGGGCCGGTGGTTTTGGAGAAAATGACCAAAAACCAAACAGGCCATTTTAAAAAGACGACAATGGGGGGGTGTTACTTTTTTTTTTTTTTGACCAAAAATTAAAATTTCTCCAAACTCGGATATATCATCTGGGGGTCCGAGGGGAGTCCAACGCAGAAGGTTTGGTTGAAATCGGGCCGGTGGTTTTGGAGAAAATGACCAAAAACCAAACAGGCCATTTTAAAAAGACGACAGGGGGGGGGTGTTACGTCTTTTTTTTTTTGACCAAAAGTTAAAATTTCTCCAAACTCGGATATATCATCTGGGGGTCCGAGGGGAGTCCAACGCAGAAGGTTTGGTTGAAATCGGGCCGGTGGTTTTGGAGAAAATGACCAAAAAACCAAACAGGCCATTTCTCCAAACTCGGATATATCATCTGGGGGTCCGAGGGGAGTCCAACGCAGAAGGTTTGGTTGAAATCGGGCCGGTGGTTTTGGAGAAAATGACCAAAAACCAAACAGGCCATTTCTCCAAACTCGGATATATCATCTGGGGGTCCGAGGGGAGTCCAACGCAGAAGGTTTGGTTGAAATCGGGCCGGTGGTTTTGGAGAAAATGACCAAAAACCAAACAGGCCATTTTAAAAAGACGACAGGGGGGGGTGTTACGTTTTTTTATTTTGACCAAAAGTTAAAATTTCTCTTAACTCGGATATATCATCTGGGGGTCCGAGGGGAGTCCAACGCAGAAGGTTTGGTTGAAATCAGGCCGGTGGTTTTGGAGAAAATGACCAAAAACCAAACAGGCCATTTTAAAAAGACGACAGGGGGGGGTGTTACGTTTTTTTTTTTTTACCAAAAATTAAAATTTCTTCAAATTTCTCCAAACTCGGATATATCATCTGGGGGTCCGAGGGGAGTCCAACGCAGAAGGTTTGGTTGAAATCGGGCCGGTGGTTTTGGAGAAAATGACCACAAACCAAACAGGCCATTTCTCCAAACTCGGATATATCATCTGGGGGTCCGAGGGGAGTCCAACGCAGAAGGTTTGGTTGAAATCGGGCCGGTGGTTTTGGAGAAAATGACCAAAAACCAAACAGGCCATTTTAAAAAGACGACAGGGGGGGGTGTTACGTTTTTTTTGTTTGACCAAAAGTTAAAATTTCTCTTAACTCGGATATATCATCTGGGGGTCCGAGGGGAGTCCAACGCAGAAGGTTTGGTTGAAATCAGGCCGGTGGTTTTGGAGAAAATGACCAAAAACCAAACA
>NW_028220256.1:0-10916 GCF_045865225.1 Trachurus japonicus | reverse complement strand
TTCAGCCATTTAGTCATGTAGGTTATCCTGTTTGGTATAGCTCTGTCTCAGTCTGTTTTCTCTTCTCCCTTCTTTGAACTCATCTGTCATTACGTCTCACCTTCCCTCCTCCATCTTCTCTGGGCTCTCAGCTCTCCACCTCTCTTGACCAGTCCACATTTTCAATGGCCTTAGCCGTCTTATTTTCTTTCCCTCCCCATTCATCTGTCCTGTTTCTGACTCCGATTGTATCATGATTTATTCTCATCCCGTCCCATCCATAGCCTACTCTGTATTCACTTGCAAAAAAGCGCCCATTTAAACAAGTTATTCAGTCTGAGAGTGAGTCAGTCATATTCTCAGCGGTGCATTCAGGCTCCAACCCTTCTCGGGACAGGGAAAATGTGGGTCTTAACAGTGAATGAATAACATTACTCCAGTAATTCCTATCGACACATCTTGGTGCAGGGAACATAACCTTCCATCTGTAAGACCATTGGAGTTGCTCTGAGGACAACAACAAAAGTCTGTGCTTGTATTGAGCAACTCTCAGAGGTGAATGTGTGTGTACATTAAGGTTTTAAATTGAAATAAGATAAGTTTTTTGTTTATGCGGAGAAGTACATCAAAGGAAGGGTCGTGTGAAATGAGAAAGAAATTCAAAACACCTGAAATGATCTAACCGAAACAGCAGCGAAATGAAACTCCCTCGGCTACACAAAGGCTTTCAGAGCATCACACAGCCCTGAGTCCAAAATAAATGGAGAGAAAACAGACTGAATCAGAGGCCCATGTTTTGTAAAAACTTCACAGGGTTCTCGCCCGGAATAAGACAGTAGAGAGGATAGACTTATCCCAGCAGGAAATGAGTGACTGCTCAAATTCTTCACCTTGCCCATTGCAATGCAGTGTTTTATAATACGTTCTAAAGCATTAATCTGATATTTACAAAAAGCTGTGGTATAAGAATCTCAATTCAGTGCAGCCCTGTGCTGTTACAGTGTATTTCGAGGAAGAAACATGAACCATGGAAAAGTTAGCCCTTGTGAACTGGGTCACAGCAACAGTGTTGACTCCAGCAACACATTCACAGTGTTGTGTTTTAGAAAGCCAATTAGATTGGCCTGACCTTGCAGCTCGCTCTGGTTCTAGTGCATTTTCCATGTGCCCCCAAATCCACTGTAACTGTATCTTGTATTATTTTCTATTTCTATTGAAGTCACTGTAGATGCTATAAAAGTTACAAAAGGTAATTTCTGAATGTCTGAAGCAATCATGCCACTATGACCTTCTGCCCTCAACCTGTTTTTGCTGCAGTCTAGCTCTCATTTTGTGTGTGTGTTTGTGTGCTGTTACGATGCCCGCGCTCTTATCTTTTTTAAATTAATGTGAAGTGTCGTGGCTTCCATTTCTATCCAAGCCATCTGTGTGTATGTGCGCGTGTGTGCGTGCGTGCCATATCTGGACTTATCTTTTTGCTAAATGTAAACCACTAGAACCTTATCCAGGCCGCGATTGATTTAGTGTCGGTCACACTTAGCTCAACATGGCTCACCTGGCTATAGGGATAAAGTACAGGGAAACAATTGAGGAAGGAAAGATTGGAGTTAAGGCATGAACAGTCCAGGATTCTGGAAATTCTAGCACTTTCCATGACCTGGCACGTCTGTGGTTAACATGGTGGAGACTGGTTTAAAAGGTTAGGTTAGGGTTAGGATGAGTATATGCCTCTGAACATATTCCAATAAAATATTTACCTATTTATGTGCAGTCACTTGTGGGGTCACATCATGTCCAGTCAAAGTTTGACTTTGCATCAGCTAAGGAAATCAAATTTTATTGTCAGATATTTTTTTGTTTATGCAACACTTTAAGGCCCAATGCGGAAGAGTCAAGAGTTAAACATGTGTAACCCCGATAAAAATACTGTGGGTTTACTAAAAGTATTTGTTATGATTTAATGTCAAAACAGTTGATTTTGTGTTGAATTCATGAGAAAAAAATATAATTGTAGTTGCTTCATGGGACCACAAGAGGGCGCTTTAAGTATGGTCAATGGGAAAAGTGTAGTAATGCGTGCGTTGCATGCTGGGAACAAGACGAGCCAGAATTGATCTGATACGGATGCTGTTGTGAGAAATCGCTAAGCGAAGTTGCCGCTGTTTTTGTGCAAAAGTATTTTTATTTTTACAGTTACGACTCTGTATCATTATTTTTGAGTTTTCCAAGAGTGCCCGCACGACTGTAACCCGGAGGAGACGCTTTGTTTTGTGTTTCTAACCGAGGACTCCGGTGAGTTGCTGTACTGTGTTACGGTGCTATGCTAAGATGCTAAGTTGCTAACGGCTAATGAGCCCGAGTTTTCAGTTGATTATATGTGCAGAATGTTGAACTGTGAAGTCATAAAAACCAATCGGAGTCGACTGAAAGTGTTTTAAAGATGCTTTATTACACGGCTCTATTGAATGCTGCTCTCTGATTGGTCCAGCGCTGCGTTCTGCGGTCTGTTATTTCTGTATAACGGACCGTCGTCAAGTATAACAGACCGTTGCTAGGGACAGCGCTCTGATCAGCGCAGCACAGAAAAGAGAAACTATGCAGGATATTTACCTTGTGTTTCATTTTTACCGTCATTAAACAGCGTCGGACTAATAGTGATGTTAGATAAATGACTGGTAACTTGTTACAAGGAGAGTGGAGGCTCCTTCCACATCGCTGCTGGAAACCAAACCTGCTGATCAGAGCCTCTGACCCGGTGTCACAGCTCTCCTCCTCTCGTCTCGGTGGCACCGCGGCTCCGCGACACAAACGCACCCCGTAAACAGTAAAGTTAATCTCTTGTTTATGACAGATACGACTACACACAATACACACATCGTAACACGTGTATGGTAATCTATCGATCCACTGATTGATTATCAAAGGCTTCAAATGCACGAACGGGAGGAGGCTCGGCAAAACAGCGGAAGTGACCGGTCTTGCAGATTCGCTAAATGCAATTTTAAATCGATGAAAGTCGTATTTTGATCAGAATTATGTTTCAAATTAATTATTTCACTCGTAAACCGTGTAATAAGCGGGATAATGTACAGTTGGTCGGTTGTTATGGAGAAATAAACCCCTTCATGTTGAATGGAACCCCTCCGCTTCGCGTCGGGGTTCCATACAACCTGTCGGGGTTTATTTCTCCATAACAACCTCCGAACTATACATTATCCCTTACGTAACGAGTCAATATGTTAAGTTTGAGATGGGAAAAAGTGCATTTATTTTACGAGTGTCTTAGTAATTTTCACTGCGTCATTCCGACGCCATGTTCAATGTTAGTGAGTGGAAACGAGCTCGGTGTGTGCTGAAACGTTACTTGATATGTACACACAGACGTTCGCTGATTTTTCGTAGTTTAATTAATATGTTTAAATTCATTTTTGAAACTCTGAAATATGCAATTTGTAAATGTTTTTTATGTCTCATAATGCAGTCACTTAATTCTTTGTGGTCAGTATTAGTTACATTTGATTTAAAGAGAGAAATAGATATAAATCTGTACAGATATTAATGACTGCTAGTTAACTTTTATGTTCTACTATGCAGATTGGTTTTTTTTTATATGCCGAATTGCTGAATCTACATCGAGTGTCGAGTGACCAGGGGTTTCTGTCTGAGAGAGGCGGGAACAGAGAGGAGGCAGATTCCTTCATCTTCATCGTCGTCGTGGAGAATCGTCACCTGGAGGAAATATCCAACCAGCGCGCAGTATCATACATACACAAACACATACTCATACTACCCGGGTAGACCACATATATACTGAATAGACTTTGACTTTGACAAATATGGATTCCAACTAAACTTTTGACTGGACACATTGAACTTTGATATCGGAACAGCTAAGAGCTGAAGGGACAATTTCTTTTATTTTTGTTTATTATTTTTGTTTGTTATTTTTCATACCTTTGGGGATTTTCATCTCAACATGTTTCAACTTGAATTTTCATGCTGTGAGAATAAACATGCTTGTGTTTACTACTAATCTTCCCTCGCTCCTTGAGACGAATTAGAAAGAAGTTTATCTTTAGTGGTCTAAGCAAATCACAGAGCGTTACACATGCTTCTCCAAGCTGCATATACCGTAAGTGGCCATATGAGTGGGTTGTTCACAGAGAGCCTGTTTATAATGCTACAGACTGTCAACAATCCACATGTTATCACTGTCCACACACTGTATAAACATAACAGCACTGGGTGGATGGTTTAAACAATTTTTTATCATGGTGCTATTGACTCAAGCAGCCTTCAAACCTGCAGGATAAATGGGTAGAAAATGTATGGATGTATGGAGCTGTATGCACATATGAATGGCCTTGCATCGTGTTACATCACACCATAAACACAATATCACTCTGCAGTGCAGACTCCTACTGAATCCTACTCTTTACTTTCCTGGTTGTGCTATTTAGTGTGAATGCTGGAAGCATTCACACTATTGCTGGAAGCATTCACACTATTGTTATTCGGTTCGGCCATTTTCTGCCTTTCTTCGTCATGTAACTAGTCCTTCATACTTTGTGCTATTTCAACAATTCAAATATCAAAATGTTCAGCCTTTTCGGGACAGGTGTGCTATGTCTTTTCTCTTTTCAACTATTCATACTTTTTGCAATATTCAACTATTTCTGATTTTTTTTCCCCATAGAGAATGCATTGGAACAGTCTTGAAACTCTTCAAATCTTCTTACTTCTTTCAGCCTTTAAGCGTCCACATACTTTCAGCTAGAGACTTCATTCAAATTCTGAGCTGTAGACAAACTTCTAATGTATTCATCCTGTATTTACAACTTTTTCATAGCTTGTACCGTTTTTGAGATAAATCCTTTAAAAGCACATGAGGATTTCTGACAAATTTCACACTTTTCAATGAGTGTGTATGGGGTTGGGTCAGAGTGAGTGACATCATCGTTAGAGTGAGAGGGATCGAAAAAACATTCAGGATTTTTTCTGGATAAATTGCCAGCACGGCCACAAATTAAACTCTAGACACATGATTTCCTCACAGGTTTGTAGCCACACTTGTTGTGTCTCATTTAATGTGTTCAAAACAGCAGACAGACTTACAGAATTGTCTCAGTGAGCCTAATTGTCCAGCTAGACCCGCTCCAGTGGCTCATCCACTTCAATATAAAAGTAGGAGCTGATTTTTTTAGAAAAGCAGAAATGCCCCCCTTTTCTACCTTGCGACCCTGAGAAAAGTTTTTGCCCTACAAACATTTAATGCACATCAATGTGCTCAGGAAGGTCTGCTTGCCCAGATGGTCGGGACCATATTCTGATAAGAGTTACGGTTCTGGGCTGTTTTGGGAAGCTGCTCAGAGCACAAATCTCTCTGCTCTGCTCTGCTCTGCTCTGTGTGCAGTTGGTCCAGCTGTAGGGGCCAGCTCGTTATCAAAGTCTATTAATAGAACAGGTCAGGTGCAGCCTGGCCGCTCGTTAAGATGTTTTTAAACACAGCCCCACACACACACATGATAAACCAGACTGACAGAGGATGTCCACGCACAAACACAGGCATCACACTCACACAGACAGACACACACAGACACTCACACACAGTCACACACACACACATACACAAACAGACAAACACACAAACACAACACTGTTCCACACAGTAAAATGTAAGCATGGTAGTCGCCATGGTAACTTCTGAGGGCAGGCTGCCAATCAATCAGATCATTAGGGAGAGAGGAGTTTTGTGGCGCTTAACAGTTTTACTTTCTGCACATGTACACACAGACAGAGAGACCGTCAGACTCACACACCCAGACACACACACAGGTTTTCAGCTCAAATTCATCAGGCTCTCAATTATTTTATACTTTTGATGTAAACATCTCCAACAATTAATTTTTTTCTCATGAATTTAAGTTCAGACGTTTAGTCTTTCCAACTCTATTAATAGTAGTACAATTACAGGTGGAGCCTGGGACATAGGATGCAGCTTTTAACATGTGTCCTACCTACCTACCTATCTATCTATCTATCTATCTATCTATCTATCTATCTATCTATCTATCTATCTATCTATCTATCTATCTATCTATCTATCTATCTATCTATCTATCTATCTATCTATCTATCTATCTTTCTTTCTTTCTATTCCTTTTCTCTTCCTTTGTTTTTACTCCATTTCTTTCTTTCTTTCTTTCTTTCACTCCATTTCTGTTTGTTTACTTCTTTGTTTGTTTGATTCTTTCTTTCTTTCTTTCTACTCCTTTTCTCTTCCTTTGTTTTTACTCCATTTCTTTCTTTCTTTCTTTCTTTCTTTCTTTCTTTCTTTCACTCCATTTCTGTCTTTTTACTTCTTTGTTTGTTTGATTCTTTCTTTCTTTCTTTCTTTCTTTCTTTCTTTCTTTCTTTCTTTCTTTCTTTCTTTCTTTCTGTCCTTTTCTTTTTTCTCTCTTGTTTCAATCTTTCTTTCTTTCTTTCTTTCTTTCTTTCAACAATTTCTTCAGCTCATTCAGCATTGCTGGAAGCATTCACACCATTTCCATTCTTGGAAATGTTTTTTCTAGTTTTTATTTACTGTTTTGTTTTGTTTTTTGTTGTTGTTTTTTCTGGCTGTGGTAGTGGCCCTAAATATGGTCTGGCTACTGTATATAAGAGAAATCTTTGCAGCTTTTTTTTTTTTTTTCATTATTCCAGTCATTCCTGGTTATATTAGGATTGTACGTGTCCAAATTTGGGATATGAAATAAAAAAGTGTAATACGGAAAATGACAGATTTGCAAGTTGTATTCTGATTTGAATAAGATTCTTTCCAACATCTAGTAGAATTTTTGGTTTTACAAGTAACCCAGCGGGTGCTGGGTTAGGGTTAACCCCAGGTCTGCTTTGTCCCTAGATCTCAGCAATTAACTGGATGAATCTATTGTTTTCAGAAATTATTATTTACCTTTGTGAGAGCAGATCATTTTGACCCATCTGTTTAGTCAATAAATAATAGGAATTTTCTAACAAGGCATTGGCAAGTGGGCAATAGATATATTCATACTAAGATATTTATTAAATCATTGTCAGAGGGAGCGATTACATGCTTGGTTAACTGTTTAATCATGGAGGTTGTTCTCTGTTGTAGAGCTAAAACATGTTCATACTTAAAAAAAAAAAATCTATTTTGGGATGAAAACAGCAGTTCTGAGCTTCTGTTAAAAAAACAGATGCTTCAGCCTGTTGTGATGAGCCACCTGACCCCGGTCCTCCCCGGGTCAATGGAAACAGTGTGGAGCAATGGCTCCTGCTGGAGATGCAGGTATTGGAACAGATTTAGGGATGTAATCTAAGGTGTGTGTGTGTGTGAGAGAGAGAGAGATAAAAAGAGAGAGAGAGAGAGCGGTGTGAAGGGAACTGGTGCTTGTTTACTGGTTGGGAGAGGAGCTAATGACCTTATCACAGCAATGCAGTAGGGCGTGAAGTCTCATCACTGCAACTTAGCTGCTTATTCATACATACATATTCTTACCTTTGATGTACACACACACACACACACACACACACACACACACACACACACACACACACACACACACATGTGCGATGTAAATATGCACCCAAAGGTGTGTTTACCTGCACAAGTGTGTCTGTATACACATAAATGCGTGTGCCCAAGCTTACATGCACACACAGCACAAATGACACAACATAAACAAATGATTTACCTCATGCATAAACACACACACACACTTAAATTCGCCAAGTACTGATGACATTAAACATAATGAAGCAATAAATACATTAATTAGCTGTAAAGTATACAGTATGTGTAGCTGTAACTGCTTTGCACTGGTGTCATGGTAAACCTTGTTATCGCTAAGGGCAAAAGAGATCAGAAGAAATAACAAGCTGTGCAGCTTGTGTCAACTGTGGCTAGTGAAAGATATTACAACTGGGGATTCCATCACAGCATCATGTATAGTAAAGAACAAACATAATCCCTTGGAAAAGATAATGCACTGAGAACACAACATGTGACAAGAAATCCTGAATGTAAAATTCTAAAAGGTGGTGGTTGTGGTGGGCTCTACTGTCACAATCAGAGAAGGTTGGCTCCTGTCTACAGTATGAATAATACATTTATTCATATTGTTTACACATAAACATAAGAATCTGATAAGCCGGTGCATATTCTCATTTGCCCAGGTCATAGTATTTCAAAGGAGGTTAAATCGAAAGCAACTGGACTTAGTTATTTGTCTAGGAAGACGTTTCACCTCTCATCCAAGAGGCTTCATCAGTTCAGCAATCTGGTGTATGCAGTCCAATGCAATGAGGAATGCAAAGACCTCTACATTGGAGAAACAAAACAACCACTGCATAAACGCATGGCCCAACACAGGAGAGCTAACTCCTCAGGACTGGACTCTGCTGTCCATTTACATCTAAAGGAGAAAGCCCACTCCTTTGAGGACAGCAATGTCCAAATCCTAGACAGAGAGGACAGATGGTTCGAAAGAGGAGTCAAAGAAGCTATTTTTGTAAAAGTAGAGAAACCATCCCTCAACAGGGGAGGTGGCCTGAGACACCACCTATCTCCAATTTACAATGCTGCCCTTTCATCCCTTCCCAGGAGATTCAACAATCTAGCCTCAAAGAACAACCACTGTTCACAAGTGGCAAGTGACTCCAACGACTGTCGTTACAACACAATAGGGCACTAACGAAGTCGAAACCAACCTTCCATCAAAGGCAGTCATTTAAACGACTGTCGTTGGCACTTGGAGCACAAAAGGGAACCAGTGACATCATCACCCTTGTGAACGCCCACACAAGAGGTTAAATAGTGAGTCTCCACACCAGATAGTTGGACCAGTCCCAGCCTGGTCAGATGCGTACATGAACTGATGAAGCCTCTTGGATGAGAGGTGAAACGTCTTCCTAGACAAATAACTAAGTCCAGTTGCTTTCGATTTAACCTCCTTTGAAATAAGAATCTGATGTGTATACAATTTGCAAAATGTCCTCAAGATGCCTTTTTTATAATCACCAACAACAACAGCTCAATAGAATTCAATTGCCAGTAGAAGTTTGTCATTCAACATTTCACTGATATGAAAATGCCTTTAGACACAAGGGGCCCTAGTTTCCTGGACCGAGCGAAGTCTAAGTGCAGCGCAGCTTCGCCACGCCAACGGGGTGTGGCCCAGGTCCATTTCGCAAGATTGGTGGGCCGCGCAGTCAGACTTAGACCAGCGCAGCCCCTCCCCTCGTCCCTCCCACCGGCGCAAACGGTGAAGAGGGAGGAGAGAGGGCGGGAGGGAGACAGGAGGAGGAGAGAAAGGCGTGGAGTGGGTTTGACACAGCCGAGTCAGATCTTCACCAATCAAAGGAGCTCCTCTCCTCACCTTTAACTGCGCGGCGGGTGATGCGCGCTGCAAGTTTGTCATTTTATACTTGGACATGGACGGAGGAAACAGCGACGCCAGAGGCCGAACCTCTCCCAGGAGGAAACAGCTGTTTTGGTCCTTAGGTCCGAGCTCAGAGTGACCAATAAGCACTGTTGCCTCACAGCAAGAAGGTCCTGGGTTCGAATCCCGGGCCGCCCAGGGCCTTTCTGTGTGGAGTTTGCATGTTCTCCCCGTGTCTGCGTGGGTTTCCTCCGGGTGCTCCGGTTTCCCCCACCACTAAAAACATGTCGGCTAGGTTGATCCTCCAGTCAGTGCCCCTGACCAAAGGCACTGGCTCATAATCTGGAGTTGGTCCCCGGGCGCTGCACCGCGGCTGCCCACTGCTCCTCAGGGATGGGTTAAATGCAGAGAAAGAATTTCACTGTACTAGCTGTATATGTGACTAATAAAGTACCTTTACCTTTACCTTTACCTTTACCTTATAATGAGTTTACTAATATACTTAACCAGGATTGATCTGATACACTGAGAACGGCTGCCCAATGTAAGAAACAACAACTAATAAACTAATAAAGAAACTCACATTTATTCAAACCCTGTGTATAAGATGAGAGGTGTAGGCTACACTAATCACAACATGAACAAACACCATGAAATCAGCGTAAAGGACTCTCTCTCTCTCTCTCTCTCTCTCTCTCTCTGTCCTCCTCTCTCTCTCTCTCTCTGTCCGTCTCTTTTTTTCTCTTTTTTTTCTGTGATAGAGATGCTGAGTATACTGTAGTAGGCTATATACTAACTATCTGATACCGAGGCTGTTGTGGTGGACTAAGAGAGATAATGATTTGTGTTTTGTTTTTCATTACGGCTGCGTGATGCGGTCGCACGCGCTTATGAATTAATAAGTAAATAAATAAATAAATAAAGGGGATCATCACAAGGGCAGAGTGGTATGGCAGCGACATGCAGTCATCCAACCTCACAGTCCTGCTTTTGGGACATCCACAGCTGCTTTTCAGTGCCAGTTCGTCCCTGCTGTGTTAATTCAGGTGGAGTTTCCATTACGCACCGACAGCCTTTGATCTCTGCTTTGATCTGACGTCAGATGTGACGGGACAATCTATATAGATATAAATTCACGTGTTGATTCCGTTAGTTGCATTAAATAGTGGTTATTGTGGATATTTATTGCATTGAAATGTGTCTGGAACTGTGGAGATCTGCCTGTGAGGTCTTGGTGACGTGTGTGCACTGCAGGTCAGTCAGCCAAACTTCCACTGCACCTGCTGCGCTTCGCCCTGCGCTGAGATTAGACCTGGTTGGAGGTGGCGAGCTTTCAGCGCAACCTCGGCGGGACATTTTCGCACAAAACTTCCACTGCACCAAGCTGAATCTGTGACGCCTCCCCCTGCTGCGCGGCCACGCCTATCTCAGCGCAGCGCGATCTGCCAATCTTCCAATCTGACTTTGCGCTAGGCTGCCCTGGTCGAAACTTTCATTAGACCGGCTGCGCTACCTTGCACCAGCAAACTAGGGCCC
>NW_028220255.1:0-24281 GCF_045865225.1 Trachurus japonicus | reverse complement strand
GTGGCGGTGGCGATGGCGGCGAAGGGGGAGAGGTGAAGGTGTGTTAGTGTTGGCGGTCCGGTTCCATCCGGTTCCATCCGGTTCCATCCGGTTCCGTCCGGTCGGGTCCGGTCACTTGAGGTCCAGCACCATGCTGGCCGGGTTCTCCAGGTATTCCCGCCACAGGTTGGAGAAGCGGCACATGGTGGCGCCGTCGATGATGCGGTGATCCGCCGACCAGCTGACCTTCATGATGTGAGCCGGGACCACCTGACCGCCGGCGCCGAACCGGGGCAGCACCTGAGAGCGCACACACACACACAAACACACACACACACACACACAGAGCGTTGGAATTAGCATTCGGCCCCAAGTTTTCAAAACAAATGAAGATTTTTTTTCCCGCTATATACATTATAGTTCAACATTTTGTCAAATTGTCCCATTGCCATAATCCCTATAGTCATAGCAGTAGGTTCGTTACCTTTAGTTGTCGGTGCAAGCTATTTTTAGAACGGCGGAGCAGAGCCGTGAGCTGCTCAGAGCTACGCTACGGAGGCTCATTATGGGATTTCTTGGTTTCCCTCATCAAACTCATCAAATACACAATCCAACAACTCCACAACGCTCTGGTGGACAAGTTGTGACCTGCACATTCACCACGCTATGAGATAATAACACAACGTTACCAGACAGAGTTGTTTTAGAGGGAAATACAGAGACTGTTGATGAAAAACTGTCCCTGAAGGCAACGTGCATCAGCGGTTTTGCATGAATTTCCCTCTAAAACAACTCTGTGTGGTAACGTTGTGTTATTATCTCATAGCGTGGTGAATGTGCAGCTCACAACTTGTCCACCAGAGTGTTGTGGAGTTGTTGGATTGTGTATTTGATGAGTTTGATGAGGGAAACCAAGAAATCCCATAATGAGCCTCCGTAGCGTAGCTCTGAGCAGCTCGCGGCTCTGCTCTGGATTATGGCAATGGGCCAATTTGACAAAATGTTGAACTATCCCTTTAATCTCTAATTACCTTTCTTTCTTTTTTTATTATATACCCTGCACACACACACAGGAAGGGGGCGGGGCTTGGCTTATCTAAGTACTTTGACCTCTGTGGTGTGTTCATGGGCCGTGGGAAAGTCTGGAACTCACCTGCATTTTCCCCAGCGCTCCGATGGCGACCTCAGGAGGGAGGATGACTGGTTTGGCGTACGTCCCTCCGATCTACAACACACACACACAGAGGAAACAGGTTGTGGTTAGAGCGGGTCTAGAGTCCGTCTCCGTCCCCACAGCGGCGGCGTCTGGACTCACGGATCCGATGTTGGACAGGGTGAACGTTCCCCCCGTCAGCTCCGACGTTCCCAGCTGCCCCACGGCGCCGAGCGTCTGCAGCCGGTTCAGCTCCTGGGCGATGTCGAACACGCTGAGCAGCTGCACGTTCTTCACGTTGGGCACCAGCAGACCCTGACTCGTGTCCATCGCCAGCCCGATGTTGTGGGACGCCTGAGGGCAAAGAGACACACCAAGGTGATTAGATATAAATGATGTCAAGTAACCGGGTCAGACTGATCCAGACCCAGTGATCTGATCGGATTCTGGGAAACCTGATCAATGACAACTGATTAATAATTATCTGACACATAACAGGTCTGATCTGCTGTTAAATGGATATTCAGCTACAAATTCAGTTGGGACAGACTTTCAAACCAAGAACTTTTTTATCTGGGCCAGATGTTTTCAGTGACACAAACATACGAAATGTAGAGAAAAAGGGTTATTTTCTGCCTCTGCGCTGGTCTCACATTTGGGCTGATTCTGACCAAATGGTAGCTCCTATCAGAAAAAGAAGCAGACTGTGGTCGTCGTAAGGATTTCCTGAACACTTTGGTATGATTTTGGAGTTTCTACTGTAATTATTTTGGAAACACTTGCAAGTTATAACCAGGGGTCCCGCCTGCTTCTCTTTGTTTTAGAGTCAATGGGCGGCAGGAAGAGACCTGGCCGCAATGAGAGGCTCACAGTTTAAATTTTGTAAGTCTCTCTGCTTCGATGAACACATTGTTAGAGAGAGGACACGTTTGTCTACAAATGTGGAAAAAATCATGTGTGTAGAGTGTAATTTGTGGCTGAAAGCAGCGTGGAAAGAGAAAAATGATGTCACCCATGCTAGCCTGAACATTCTGCGCAATACACACCCATTATAATCTCAACACTTCTCCAAATATGATCATGGTCATTAAACAGTGATTGATCAAAAACTATAATACCTATCAAAAAACGTGAATTAATACACCAATAAACGAGTGGTGTGTCTTGCAGAAGTCAGAGGACAGAGCCTCGCTGTCTTTGCCCCGTGGCCCTAACTAAAAGTGCCCAGTTTGATCGGATAAAACCTTGAAAACGGGTTATTGCAAAAACTAAAACCAGATCACGTGATCCAGTCTCTGTTTTAATCTGGATCAAACCCTCAGTTTGTGTTGATCAGAACTTTTTAGTCGGATCAGCAAACTTTGACCGTGTTTGTGTGTGTGTGTGCACCAGCGCGCACGTGAGAGACGGGCCGCCACAGACTCGTTAATTAATAGGAAACACTGCTGGTTGGTAAGTTTCATTTTTACCGCACACCACTGGCATGCATGCTCGCTTCTCTCTCTCTGTGCAGAATCAATTTGTGTCTTGGTCTTGATTCTGTGACACTGCACCACACACTGGTCAACGTATGGGAAACAATAGGTGTGTGTTTGAGTAAAATGATCGTTTGTGTTTCATTCTATAAACTACTGATAACAATTTCTCCCAAAAATTACAACTGGTCAAAATAACAAAAAAAGATGCAGTGTTTTCAGACCTCAAATAATACAAAGAAAACAAGTTGATATTCATTTTTAAACAGACCACTAATGTTTTAACTTAGGAAGAGTTCAGATTAATATAGATGGAAATTTCAATTTTAATCCTGCAGCAGCAGTAACTGTTTACTGATTTACTGATTATTTACTGATGCTGATGCATATATTATAGTTCTAAGATTTTCTATTAAAATAAAGCCAATAATGACATTTTTTGTGTTCTCTTTTTATTTGGAAAAGTACCGAAAAGTATCGAAAAGTATTGAAAAACATGTTGGTATCGTGACAACACTAGTTCCGGGTCAGATGAGGTCTGGCTGTTTAAACGACATTGAAGAAACAACAAACAGCAGAGAAAACAACACAAACATCCCATTTTCAAATAAATCCACTCTGAGTGTCTCCATGCTGCTGTTCTACCTGTTGTTTACACATTTAAAACACTCATTATCTGGATTTGGTCATCTAGAGAAGCTTGTATCTGCTCTGAACAACTGGGGTAAAGGTAAAGGTGGATTACGTGATCCTGGATGGCAAAACAACGGATTGAAACAACTGGGTCTTAAAGAAAAAGTTTGAATCTACAATGTAGAAAGTGTCCAGTCTGGACCGGGTCGTACCTTGTAGGTGATGTTCTGACAGCTCTGGTCCAATGAGGAGTTCAGGATGGGGAAGTGCAGGAGTCCCAGAGAGGCAGCCTGAGCCAATGAGAGCACAGCATCAACGTCAGCATCAAACATCACGTGACCAATCAGCATCAAGGTCGCCCCCGTACCTTGATGAAGAAGGGCATGAAGCTGAGTTTGACCCCCCGGCCCCGGCGAGGGGCCGGAGCTCCGCCCGCAGCGCCACCAGGCGGCTCAGGTCGACCTCGTCACAGTAGCCGAAGTGAGGGATCATCAGAGCGGCCGTCATCGTCTTCACCATCGCTTTGTGGAAACCTGATCAATAACAGCTAATTACTGATTATCTGAGACATATCAGGTCTGATCTACTGTTAAAGGGATATTCAGCTAAAAATTCAGTTGGGACAGACTTTCAAACCAAGAACTTTTTTATCTGGGTCAGACGTTTTCAGTGACACAAACATACGAAATGTAGAGAAAAAGGGTGATTTTCTGCCTCTGCGCTAGTCTCACATTTGGGCTTATTCTGACTGAACAGTAGCTTCTATTACAAAAAGCAGCAGATCGTGGTCGTCGTAAGGACTTCCTGAACACTTTGATACGATTTGGTGTTTCTACAGTTAATATTTTAGAAACACTTGCGAGTTTAAAACAGGGGTCCGTTCTGCTTCTCTTTGTATTAGAGTCAATGGGCGGCAGGAAGAGACCTGGCCGCAATGAGAGGCTCACAGTTTAAATTCTGTAAGTCTCTCTGCTTTGATGAACACATTGTTAGAGAGAGGACACGTTTGTCTACAACTGTGAAAAAAATCATGTGTGTAGAGTGTAAATTGTGTCCTGGAGTAGCGTAGAAAGAGAAAAATTCAGACAATTTCTGGCAACTTCTCCCACTCTGACACGAACATTCCGCCCAATACACACCCATTATAATCTCAACACTTCTCCAAATACGGTCATGGTCATTAAACAGTGACTGATCAAAAACTATAATACCTATCGAAACGTGGATTAATACACCAATAGACGAGACTTGTGTCTTGCAGAAGCCAGAGGACAGTGCCTCGATGTGTTTGCCCCGTGGCCCTAACTAAAAGCTCCCAGTTTTAGCAACAACTTGCTTCCCGTATGAATTTAAATCAGTAAAATTGTGGTCACCTACCTCAAGGTCATAAAGAAGGAAAACAGTATTCACAGTCTACTGAAGGCTAAAGGTTCAGGTTTTTCTGCAATTCTTATACCACCATCTGGGTCTGGGTCAAACCTACGCCCTTTAAAGAACCAGAACTAACCGACTAAGTGATTGATTGATCAGCTCATGGTCAATAATCTCAGAGTCTCTAAAGTCTGCGCTGATGTAGGGGTGGGCGATATGGCGATATTAGATCGTGAAGGATTAGAGCGTGTAGACGATCTGCCAAAGTGCAGAGATCGTAGGATCGTCTGGGGCTCATTCTATAAATTACAGTTCTATGCTGCAAAGCGCAAACAAAGGACATTTGCAAAGTTTGCTAAAAGAGATAACAACAGTTACTTTATTTGACCCTTTTGAATCAGCTATTTAGTGTTTTGATATACTTAAAATCCTGTTAAAATGACTGTGTTGAATAAAACAAAGGTAATGTCTTCATTGATATTTTACTTTCATGTTTATTGAAAGCTACCATTCAAAACTGCAACTATTTAGATTAAAATCTGTTCAGAAAGGTTCTTTGGCCTAAATTGTCTGTTTTTCTTTTTTCAATTTAAGATCGTGATGAAATCGAAATCGTGACTTCATTTTTAAAAAATCATGATATGATATTTTTGCCATATTGCCCCCCCCTACGTTGATGTCACAGTTTCCCGTTGCTGACTGCTGAGATGACCTCTGACCTTTGAGGGGCTCGGTCACGTCCTTCCCGGTGAACACGGGTCTGGGGATGGCGGGCGGGGGCTTGATGGCGGCCGGAGCGCTGGCGGGCCGGGCGGTGGCGGCGGCAGCGGGAATCGCACCCGGACCCGGAGTGTGGATCTCCTGGAACGGAGTGGGAGGTAAGATGGCGCCGGTCTGCCGGGCCAGGAAGTTCAGGATGTCCTCCTTCAGGATGCGTCCGTCCCGTCCCGTCCCCACCACCTCGCTGAGCTTGATCTGAGCACACGCCGGTAAAAACACAGTTAACCCTTTAGCTGCTGACGCTGAATTTGTAACATCGGATAATAAATGGTTGTAAGTGTTAGGTGTCTCCTCCTCTGTGTCTCTAACCCTCCTCTCCTCCATCTGCATTTGTTTTCAACTAGGGCTGCCACGATTAGTCGACTAGTCACGACTACGTCGACTATTAAAATCGTCGACAACTAATTGAATAGTCGATGCGTCGTTGTTGAATTTTTTTTTAATTTTGTTTTTCTCTCAAAACTGCTGCCGCACCTTCCACACACGCACCCGCCGCCGCCGCAGCCGCCCACCACACACACATGCACTCACTCACTCAGTACACATAGGTGTTCTCTCTCTTTTCTCTCTCTACCTGTCTTGTCCCTCATCAAGCGGCACCGGTGTAGCCCGCCCCCCCGTCGCCGCCGCCTCTCTCTCTCTCTCTCTCTCTCTCTCTCTCTCTCTCTCTCTCTCTCTGTGTCATTTTAAATGAGAAGCGCTACTAGGAGCGGTACCGCCGCTCCACTGTTTTAAATCACGGACTGAAAAACAGCCGTTCCTCATTTAAAAATAAAATCGCGGACTTTGAGAGTCGGTGTTGGAGAACTAGAACGTTACCGCGTCCGGTCACAGCGTCCTGGTCACGTAATGAGCGCTCATCTTAACGAGCAAGTCTTCTCTCCCGGCGTAAATCTACGTCAATATTTTCCGGTAGCTTCTCATCACAGTCTGCACCTTGCAGAGTTTGAGCTGCACCTCAGTTTCACTTGTTTTCATTTGACAGTTTCACACAGAACTCTCTGTTGAGTCTTTCTATGTTTCTCCTTCTGTGACAGTAAAAAGGGAACATTTACATTTTTTCAGACAAGACGATTGTCTTATAAACTATTCGATTTTTTTTAACAGAACGACTATTATTTACACTGAGCAAGTTATATTTGAATGATAAGCCTACCAAAACTTTATTATTGTGAATAATTCCTTAGTTTCAGGTGTCCACCTCATTTTATTTAAATGTAGCTATGTTTAATGCCAGAGACAAATGAAGGAAAGAAAAAACCTAAAAAACCTTTAAGTATTTATTTTGGTGTTGTTTAGGCCAGTGCCTTATCCTTATTTTACTGAGCTGTTTGCACTTTATGCTACAGTTAAAGCTGCATATTTCATTAAAAGTTTAATGAACTATCATCTTAATTGTCTTTATTTTTAGTTAGCATATACCTTAAACACTTCAAGCTGAAAGCTAATGATGGTATATAAGAGCAGCTGCGATAATCTGTATGTTTTGCATTCAATTTACGTATGATCCGATTAGTCGACTAATCGAAAAAAATAGTCGGTGACTAGTCGACTATCAAAATAATCGTTTGTGGCAGCCCTATTTTCAACAAAGCCAGTGAGAAATCAGTGGACAGTGGTTCTCAAACTTTTTAATATCAAGGTCCCATAATCAAGCACAAATTTACGAAGGAGTATTAAGGCCAGTCAAAAAAAAAAAAAAAAAAGTCAGACGAAGGAAAAACAAAAAAAAGCCAGGCAAAAAAAAAAAGGGCCAGGTATAAAAATAAATAAATTGAGAAATTATCAAAGTATATAGTCTGTGGCCATGGCTTCCTCTACAGATGCCTTGATTAAGCTGTAGGCTACTTCAGAATCGGCTTGAGTAATGAGGATATTCTCTCTCTTTTGGCTCATAAACACGGTGTGGTCAGAAGTATAAGGACATTGAACACACAAACTTGGAGGAGGTGGCCGCAATCGTACAAAATGAAATAGCTGGAGGGGGAGGCCTATATTGTATCACAAGATACAATAAGGCTCTTCTGCTCTACATCTTTCACTTCTCTGCTCGAGCTCTGTCTGTTTTTCCTCCTTTCAAAATGAAATTGCAGACGTTACTGCTGTAGCTTCTTGTTGTGCCACCGCCCGATCCTCCGTCACTCTCGTGAAGCCGGGACAAAGCCTCTTGGACACAGTTTGTTTTTCCTCTCTTGATTTCTAATCGGCTCGGTTCAGATTTTGCCGGCAGGAAAATGTGAAATCTGGTGTTTATCTCGCGTGCTCTCTTTTTTCACACTCCTTCTTGCCCTCAATCCGCATATAAATGACACCATGAAAATGAAACACTGTAATAACTCCTGTGACAGTGACCACAGCTGGCCACGGTCATCCAGGTCAGCCCCACGTGTCAATCACAGGCTACAGAGGTTCAGCGAAACGCATGTTTCGTATTATTGCTGACATACGACGCGCATTGCCAGGAAAGATCCGATCTGTCTGTTTAGACTGCAGACGCACTGGCAGATATCCGATTTGTATCTGATTTATTTCCACATATAACGGAGCCTGATTCTGATCTGACCAAATCCGATTCCAATGCGTATTTTTCCCTTTTACACGTTCATGTTACAGATCCGAACTGAGCCACTTGAGAGGAATTGGGCCACTTGAATCTTGTAGTGTAAAGACAGCCTAAGACATACATTGTTACAGTATCAATACTCTGCAGATCGCAGCAGGTGAAGGGTTAAAACCAGTCTCAGTCCTAACGACCGGACCGGCGTGGACGTGGATGGACTCACGTTGTTCTCGATGGCGAGGCGTCTGACGGCCGGCGTGGCCTGAGTCTTGTGACCTTTGATCTCCTGGTGTGTGTGCTCCTCCCGCGCCATCGCCGGCGTCTCCACCACGTCCTCCTCCTGGATCACCTCTGAACACACACGGTCCGGTCAGAACCAGAACCACAACCAGAACCACAAACAGAACACAGATAGCGGTTTCACACTGGTTCCCGAACGCAACTTTGAACCGGCCGGCGCGTTCAGACTGGAAAAATAATTGGTTCGGAACCTGAAAAGTCGGTTCGCAGCGGAACCAAAAAATAGTTGGTTTTTCCTTGCGAACCGTGACATCATCAGTGGGCAAGTCACTTAAGACGAGCAGGAAAGCAGCAGGAAACCGTAACCATGTTGTATACAGTATAGCTTAGTAAAATAAAACTTAATGCAGACTGATCGGTTCATTGTAAAACATTTATTTATTGATGTAAATGTGGCGATTTCTGTAACTTACGTACAGACAGAGCCCCGAGGCAGCGCTGCTCTGTCCACACGGGAAGCTTCACTTTTCATTCAAACAAATAATGCTACTGCCACAATTGTTAGATTTCATCAATGAGACCGACATTTATCTCCTAAACATAATTTAACCAGCCGGTGGTAAACCTCTAAAAACCTGCGGGTAAGTTAATTAGCCATCGTTTTCTCCCTCCCGGGATGACGACGGAGGTTGGCCGGCCGAGCAGCTCTGCAGACCGGCTGCTGTCTCTGTGATGTCCCGGTCGCTGCGGAGCTTCACTTCTCCAAAATACATCGGAGCAAACTTCTAAACAGCCGTCGTTTGGATAAACTGGCCGTATATTTGGGATCTTAACAGTTACTTTCTAGCATGAAAAAATATTAAAAGTAAGTAGTACGGTAGTTTGCTGTTTCGGAAAGAGCCGTTGCTGTGTTTACTTCCGCCTGTGTGACGCGGAATGACGTCCTCCCACTTTGGTTCCACTTAAACTGGTGTGAAAGCTGCTGGTTCGCCAGATGGCACCGAGGTTCTCAGGCCTGGACTACACGAATACGATATATTTCTAAACGCACATTTTTCTGTCCAATTGGGCCTCTCAACCACACGAACACAGCGAATTCACCCACATAAACGGAGAAATCGTTTACCAGTTTTGCCTCTTTATATGGACAGAGATATTTCTGTTGTGTGGACCGAGTTTTTTTTTAAAACGAAGACGAAAATATCCATATACGTGTAGTCCAGGCCTGAGACTCCAGAACCGAACCAGAGCCAGAACCAGAACCGTGCCAGTGTGAATCCGCTAAGAGAAACATAAACCTGGACTCGGTCTCACCTGAGCTGGACTCGGTCTCGATGTCGACCAGCGGTTTCCCCACCAGCGCCGTGGCGTCCACGTCGTAGTAGAGCCTCTTGATGACGCCGTCGTAGCGGCTGGTGATGGTGACGGACGCCTTGTCGCTCTGGACCTCGCAGATGCTGTCGAACTGGGACACCTTGTCCCCGCCTTCACGTACCTGAGGGACAGGACACACACACCGGGCTCAGCTGGACCAGGACCAGGACTGAACTGGTCTCAGGACCAGGACCTGAACTGGTCTAATGGGTCTGTGGTGGATTCACTGGTCTCAGTGTTTGCGTTTGTTCTGTGGTGTCCATTTTCACAAGAATATTTATTTTCATTTTAGTCTGAGTCACTCACCAAAGACTTGATTTAGTTTAACCCTCCTGTTGTCCTCCTGGGTCAAGGAAGGAAGGAGAAAGGGAAAGATGGGAGGAAAGAAGGAAGGGAAAAAGGAATGAAAGATAGATGGAGGGAGGGAACAGATTGGGTCAATTGGGTCAAAAAGGAAGGAAGAAGTAGGACGTAGGGAAGGAAGGAATGAAGGAACGAACAAACGAACGAACGAAAGATGGAGGGAGGGAGGGAACAGATTCGTTCAAGGAAGGAAGAAGAAGGAAGAAGGAAGGAAAGAAGGAAGGGAAAAAGGGATTGTGGAAAGAAGGAAGGGTGAAAGGAAGGAAAGAAGGAAGGATGGAGGAAGGGAACAGATTGGGTCAATTTGACCCAGAAGGACAACAAGAGGGTTAAATCGGTGGAAATCAGTTTTAGTCTCATTCTAGTCTTTTGATGTAATTTGACAGTTTTGTTTTACTGTGATAGATTTTGCAAAAGGATGTTTGTCATAGTAGTAAAAACTCCATTAGCGTAGCCTACCTTTAACTATGTGTTTAGTTATTTAAACTAAGAATGTACCATATTACTCTTGTATAATAAAAATGAATGTCTAAGTGCAATACATAATCATGTCCTTCACAGGTTCTTGTTTATTTTCTAACTAACCAACCAGAGACCTGACTGAGAGTTTGAATTTGAGTTAAAATAAGATAATTATTTGGTTAAAAAGGAAAACAATCGAGGAACTGAGGATGGTTGTAATAGAAAGTTTTCGTTAAAGTTTTAGTTGGTACCTACCACTCCTTCACCGTCACCTCCATGATCCCCTCTCCGATGTCCGACAGCTTGAACTGGACGATGGGTCCTCGACTCACTGCAGGAGAAACACAGCGACGTCATCATCATCATCATCATCATCAGGGATGCTCCGATCAATCGGCCGATATCTGGAGCCTGAACAGGTCGATTGTTGATCGTCGCACTCTCAAAGCTCAGATCAGGAAACACACAGCGTTCAACCACCGAGTGGGAGCAGCTTCACCTGTCTGAATCTTGATCTAACAAGAAGGAACTGCGATTTGATACTTTTTAAGATAGAAGAAAAAATTTGTCTGCTGCAGTTTCTGTAGTGCAAGCGAGTGCATTGTGTGAACACAAGAGCGCGCCCCAGGCAAATTCAATCCAGGACTGTTTAGGCTGTAAAAATGTCCTGAATTACATAGTTTAGTGTAAACTCTGGACTATCTCCCTTCAGGACATTTGGATTGCGGCGAACAAGCAGTAAGGAGGAATATAAAATGGTTTTTTGTGTAGTTTTATGGACATTTCTGTGTCGGGCCCTATTAATCTAATACACTGAATTAAATTTTCTGGTGAACTATTCCTTTAAAATCTTGATTGTATTTACTTATTTCAGTATAAATGGTTTTATTTCTTCAAGTGATGCACAAGATCGTAAATACAGGACGTGGAGGGTTGTTATTATTCTCTCATCCATTCAGCGGTCGGTGTCGGTGTGGGCAGGTTTATGATCGGTATCGGCCGGAGAGTCATAAAAACCTGCTGGTCTGGATTCTCTGAGTCCATCAGCAGAAACCAGGAAACACCTGGGACAGGTGAGGATACTCGACACCGGCCGACTTCCTCAATTCCTGAAAACCTGAATCTGGACGAACCAGATCTGTCAAACGTGTTAAAATAAAATAAAATAAAATAAAAAACCCTGAGAATGAACTGAAAAAGGTTTTAGTTTGAAGACCACCAGGGTCCAGGTCTGGTTCTGGTTCTGGTTCTGGTTCTGGTTCTGGACTCACCCGCGGTGGAGTGAAGCGTCCTCCTGCTGAACATCTGGAGGCTCCGGTCACATGTGGAGACAAACGGCGGAGCGGTCCGGACCGGTCTGAAGCTCTGCAGCCGGAAACACCGGCGGCGGTACTGCTGAGTCAGCTGACCGGGAGAGAACACACACACACACACACACACACACACACGGTCAGGTACAGACAGGTCCAGACAGACGACCAGATGTGCTGCTGTCAGACACCTGAACACCTGGACTCTTTGTAGCCTGACATTAAAGGGATAATTAATGAAATAATCATGTATAATTATGTAACATTACAACACATGAAGCAAATACTCTGAACTACTTTCTCTTTTAAAAATCCCTCCGCCCAGCAGCCGTGTCTGGAATGTAGTTCCGGCTGCATTTCCCTCTAATGCTAAATAAAGCTGCTCAGAGCTCATGGGATTTCTTGGTTTCCCTCATCAAACTCATCAAATACACAATCCAACAACTCCACAATGCTCTGGTGGACAAGTTGTGAGCTGCACATTCACCACGCTATGAGATAATAACACAACGTTACCACACAGAGTTGTTTTAGAGGGAAATACAGAGACTGTTTAAAGAAATACTGTCCCTGAAGGCAACACGCATCAGCGGTTTTGCATGAATTTCCCTCTAAAACAACTCTGTCTGGTAACGTTGTGTTATTATCTCATAGCGTGGTGAATGTGCAGCTCACAACTTGTCCACCAGAGCGTTGTGTTGTGGAGTTGTTGGATTGTGTATTTGATGAGTTTGACTGTGTTCACTGAGCAGCTCAGCTCACGTCTCTGCCCCGCCGATCTCAAAACAACATGCACCGAATAATTAAAGGTGATGAACCTACTGCTATGACTATAGAGGGTTATGGTGATAAGAAAATCTGCCAAAATGTTGAACTATCCCTTTAAATAACGCAACTTTAACGGATAGACAGTAAGAATTAAACAACAACAACAACAACAACAACACTACAGACAAAAAAAAGAGACTTCAAGTGACGTCAGAATCTCAGCTGCTTCACTTTCTCTTCACGCTGTTCCAGGTGCGACGCTGTGACGTCACGCGGACGCAGGTGCGCGTGCATGAAGTGAACTCGGTTTGTTTTTTTTAATTTTAATTTGTTTTTTTCTTTCAGTCAATAATTTGTTTTACTCATAAGTCGACTCCTATCCGGCCCCTGGTCCGTACCTGGTCAGGGAGGTGGTCCAGCTCCCGGTTCATGGCCAGCTCCAGTCTCTCCAGACTCTCACAGCCGCTCAGCTCCTCGGGAACCACCTGCACTCGGTTGTAGCTCAGCATCAGCTCTCTGAGCCGCGTCAACATCCCTGAGACCAGAACCAGAACCAGGAGGACACATGGTGAGACCGGCTACAGGGTCGGTCTTTGACCTGTCGGAGGTAGGCTACTGACCGATCTGTTTGGGGATTTCAGAGACGCCGTTGCGGGACAGATCGAGCACCAGGAGGTTCTGGAAGCTGGAGATGAAGTGAGGGATCTTCTGCAGCCGGTCCGGTGGAGCTGCCACTCCTGGACCTGGTTGAGCTGGACCAGACAGCTCCGCAGGACCTGCAGAGACAAACACTCACATCAGACCAAGCCGTAATTTATGATATAAAAAAACAACAAAATTACTGGATTAATCAAACAATAATCGATTAATTATCAACTATTTTGATAATCTAATAATCAGTTTGAGTAGTTTCTTAAGAACAAAAGTCCAAATTCTCTGATTGCAGCTTCTTCAATGTGAATATTTCTGGTTTCTTTGTTCCTTTATGACAATAAACTGAGTCTCTCTTTGGTTTGTGGACAAAACAAGACATGTGAGGACATCGTCTGGTGGTTTGAGAAACACTGATTGATATTTTTCAACATTTTTTAAAACATTTTATTGACCAAACAACTAATCGATTAATCGTTTACATAATCAACAGATTAATTGATAATGAAAATAATTGTTAGCTGCAGCCCTACCAAGAAGTAACTGAGTTAGTAACTGAATTACTACATACTGTAATAAAAGTAACATCTGCGTTGCTTTTTTTAATATAAAATGCTGAAATATGTCAAATTACTTGAACTCATCCCAGTAACCTCCCTCCCAACTCTGGAGTTGGTTCGTTCCAGATACATGTTTTTTTTTTCTACTACCGTAGTTGGTTTATGGACTGAAAAAAAAAAGTCAAACGTACACTTTAACAGGTGTATTATTATTTTCTGATGGGACTTCTTGAGTCAAGTAACGGTGCATTTTATTGTCAGTAACAGTAACGGCGTTATAGCAGGGGAAAGGTAACTTTTTTGATTACCTGTCACTGAAAAAGTAGTGTCGTTAGTTACACCGTTATTTTATGATGTGATATTCCCTGGTCATGATTGGTCTAGCCCATATTCTAATACGGAAATGACAAAATAAAGAGGCAAATAAGCCTTGTCGTTTTATCAAAGTTAATGATTTTGCACTTTTTCATGCATACGCTGACCTTTTTGCTTTAAAAAATCCCTATACAGACAGAGATCTTAACCCCCCCCCCAAATGTTTAACCCTAAGCTACGCCCCTGCATCAGACCGAAGACTGGACCAGGACAATAATCTGATACCTTCCACTCCTCCTGCTCGATGCGGAGCACCAGCCGTCCGTCCTCGGTCTGCAGCTTCTGTCTGAGTCGAGCCAGATGAGTCTGGAGCGCCGCTCGGTGCCGCTCCTCCTCCTCTGCTGCTCCTCCTCGTCCTGCTCCTCCCTCCTCCTCTTGATCCGGGTCTCCCACAGAGCTCTGACCGAGCTGATGGAGCCGCACACCGCCACGCCCCCCACCATGGTCACCACGACGACGACGACGTCACAGCGCCGCACGGGGGGACAGGCGAGATGACCTCTGACCTCTGAGCTGCAGCCTCGCTCTCCTCCTGATCATCCTGTCGTATTATCACCAGAGGAACAAACACAAAACATTTCATTTCTATTTTACTAAATAAATTGTGAAGAAAACTGTTTTTTTTTTTATTATTCATTTAATTGAAGCCTATATTGAGGCCACATTTTGTAATAATGTAATTAATTTCACCTCATGATGTAATATTTTGTAAAATCTGCCACAGTTTGTAACATTTTGTAACCTTTTTTTGTAAAATTCTTGAATGCAATATATAATAAACTTTGCCACATATTGTAATAAGTTGTTACATTTTGCACAAAATTATTACATTTTCTATATAAAAAAGTGCAACACTTGTATTTTGTAATAATGCAATATGTAACAACTTGTAACAAAATGCGGCCAGGTTTCTTACACATTTATTGCATTATAATGCAACTTTATTACATAATGTGGCGCTACAAGGCCTAATCTATTATTTGTATTATTTAAATTAATGTGTTTGTTTTTTTTATGTATCTTAAATTACTCTTTGTATTTTTCTTTTATCCTTTTTAAAGTTATTAGGGAGAGATGCACCTACATTTTTTTGTGCTTCATTGCTCGATGACAATAAAGGAAAACTGAAATTTACAATATAAGAGAAAATCACCGTTCTGGCGAAACGTCAGTGATTTATTTTATTTTATTTGTTTGTTTTTTTTCCATTTATCTTCATGTTGTCAGTTACACAGAATGAAAAAAAAAACTATTGTACAAAACATTTCATTTCTTTGATTTCATTTCTATTTTACTAAATAAATTGTAAAGAAAACTGTTAAAAATGATTTATTTAATTAAGGCCTGTGCTGAGGCCGCATTTTGTAATAATGTAATTCATTTTCACATTTTGTAATAAACTTCTTGAATGCAATATGTAATAAACTTTGCTGCATTTTGTAATAAATTGTTACAAATAAAAATTCTTACATTTTCTATTAAAAAAGTGCAACACGTTATTTTGTAACTAATGCAATATGTAACTACTTGTAACAATGCAACAAGGTTTATTACCTATTGCGTTTTAAAGTTATCACAAAATCATTACATTCATGAGGTGAATTTTTTTTTGCAGTATTACATAATACATATATCTTAAATACTCTTTAAAGTTATTAGGGAGAGATTCACATATATTTCTTTGTTGCTCGATGACAATAAAGGAAAATTGAAATTTACAAATAACAGAAAATCCTCATTTTGGTGAAATTACAAGTTATTTATTTGATTTATTTATTTTCCATTTATCTTCACGTTGACAGTTACAAAGAATGAAAAAAACGTAGTACATTTACTCTGAGTGTATCTTTGTTAGTTGGATGTTCATTAGTGCTGTAGTATTACAGTGCAGTAATATAACAATGTAGTGTTATTGTTGTGTAGTATCACAGTAATGGACTGTTGTGTTACAGTGTTGTGGTACTGTAGTCTAACAGTGTTGTAGAACTACAGTATAATTACAGTAGTATTATCATAGCACCACTGTGTTATTGTAGTATTCAAAGTATTACAGTGTTGTATTATCAGAGTACAGCTGTACAGTGTTGTAGTAGTATCACACAGTACCACAGTGTTAGTGTTGTAGTCGGTGAACACTGGTGTCATGTTGTAGTTAGTGTTGTATTACCATAGCTCTGTAGTATTGCAGTACTGTGGTACAACAGTATAACAGTGAGGTAGTATTACAGTGTAGCAGTATTGTATTGCAGTATTATTGTAGTAGTACAGTCTCAGTGTAGCAGCTCTCACCTTGTCTCAGCGCAGCGGCAACAGTCGTCGTCCATGCTGCTGAGAAATTTGACCTCAGATCAGATCAGCTGCTGGTTAATTTTAGTCAGAGTCTCCAGGTCACGTGACCGACAGATACCCCCACCTCTTACCCTCTTACCCCCCCTCTTACCCTCTTACCCCCCCCCTCCACTCAGAGTCACATGACTGGTCCTGGTCCTGGGTCCAGGGAGAGGAGTCGGGGTCTCTCAGCCAATCAGAGCGGAGGACCTCCCACCTCCTCTCTGACCTCTGGAGTTTCTGACCGCGTGTCCTCCTGCACGTTGGGACGTTGTCATGGTGACGGCAGCATCTGGTCCACACACAGCAGCCCTACAGAAGAAGGATGGGATGTAGGAGCTCAGTGCATCATGGGAGTTTGGTGAAAGAAGCTAAAATGAGTCGTAGCAACAAGTAATAAATATTTGACACATGAAGTAAAGACATTGGCCTTTGGTCAGCCCTAGATATTATGGTATTAAACTACATCTTTTTATTTAACTAGGCTAGTTAAATCACAGTAGCATACTGATGTGTTGAACTTACAGGCTTGTTACTAAGTATTAATTATCATGATAAATAAAACTCAACCTCACACAGCTCCATGTTGTCTCTGTGTGGTGTTCAGGGACAGTCAGGACAGTCTGAGGACAGAGTTTATATTAATGCACCGTGACACAGTGGCAGGTCTCTGTACGTCTTCACCACAGATCACAGATCAGCTGTTCAGCTGGAGGAGGAAAACTCAGCTGTTCTCGGTTCCACCGCGACGTGCGCCTGGCGTTTGTTTTTTCTCTCCATTTATCAAGCTCCGGTAGCGACCCAGGTAAAATACGGGAGGACACCGTGCAGCTTCTTCATTAAATCCAAACAGTCCGACACAGCGACGCAGACGCACTGCTCCTCTTTGACTCTAAAGTCTCAGCAACCGGACTTATACTGAGTCTCCAGACCAGTTGGACCAGTCCCAGCCTGGTCAGATGCGTAGAACTGATGAAGCCTCTTGGATGAAGGTGAAACGTCTTCAGACAAATAACTAAGTCCAGTTGCTTTCGATTTAACCTCCTTTGAAAAAATAAAAATAAAAAATGTTGTAGTGAAAATGATTTTTTTTTTTACACGAGTCAAAACGAGCGTCAAATCGCGTATCTCGCGTATCTCGCGTTTGGTCGCGCGTCAAAGCTCGCGCGAAAAAAAAGCGTTCCTCGTGTTTGGTGGGAAAGGGGCTTCCCACCAAACACGATGAAATAGACGAAGACGCGATGGTCCCGTCGCCATAAAAGAATCGCGTGTATTGCGTCGCAAAAAAAAAAGTCGCGTATACCGCGTCTCGCGCCTAATCGCGTCTCGCGCCTAATCGCGTCTTTGCGTCACGGCCTTTTACACCGCGGACGTAACGAATAAACGGTGACGGTGTGAACGGACAACATAGAACAGGACCAGACGTGGCGTTGTTTCCTCTTTTCACCGACAGCTCCACTCTCCCTTACTTACACTACTGTTATTGTTGAGGCCAGAGAATTGTGGGATTTGTAGTTTTTGACCAATCGCAGGTTGTGCTCTTTCTGTTTTTGTGATTTTCCCGGTTCACACATGTATTTTTTTTTAGGGGCAAATGCGAGTGAAATGCTCGCCCATGGTGGGCATAAGAACATTTAAGACCTGTCTAAAATTATTTAAGACTTGAACACAATAATTCAACAAATTTAAGACATTTTAAGGCCTAAAATTTAGATTTTCAAATTTTGACTTTTTAAGACCCCGCGGATACCCTGTAACTATTACCCCTGGCAAAAAATGTATTTAATGAAATTTAATTTAATTTTAATGAAAAACATCTGATACAGGATATAAATCCTTTACATCAGACTCAAATAAATAACAACATACAAAAATTAAACACAAATATACCAACTACATACATAATCACTAAATACATATAACAGAATAATCCCCAAAAATCTCAATAAAACTACAAAACAAAAAACAAGAAAGAGAAAGAGAATTGTATTGTTCTGTATATAATTATATATATATACCGTATATATATATAAAGCAATTAAAAAAATGTTTTTTTCATTGAAAGAGATTACTGTTTCATTTATACTTTGTTGGATTGGTTTTTTGTTTCTTCAGTGTTTTTTAAACAGCCAGAAATGATCTCATCTGGTCTGGCTGTTTAAATAGATTTTAAAAATGCAAATATACAGTACATCAGTCAAATACATTGGGAACATTTCCCCATGTGTTTCAAATTTAAACTTCAAATCTCATTAAATTTGCTAATAGTTGGGGAAAAGTTCTTTAATTGTGAAATAATCAAAACTTTATATATTCTACATTATAAATGTTGTTTATTTGACCAGATAACATTTAATTTAAATCCCATGTTTGATCCTGAATCCACCAAACTGCTGGGATCAGAATAATCCTGATGTTCTGGATCAACGTTTTCCTGATCCGACTAAAAAGCTCTGAACGACACAAACTGATGAAGGTTTGATCCATTTTCAAGATTTGATCTGATCAATGATCCAAAATCCGATCAGTTTTTAACCCTTTGTAACAACTGGGTCCAGGACCAGAAAGTGACTTCTCCCACGTTCTCTGAGGAACCTGAACTCACCACAAACGACTCAGACTTGGTTCACTTCAACTTTATTGAGTTTTTTTTTTTTTCTTTTTTTTCTTTTTTCTCGTTTGACCAGGGTTCAGACACTTCACAGTTTATGAGTCGGACCAGAACCAGAACCAGGACCAGAACCAGGTCCAAGAGTCCTGATCCAGATCCACATCCCAACACAAAACCACGACAGCATCAACAACAACAAACAACAAACAACAAACATTTCAACACATGAAACAAAACAAAACAAAACAAAATAGACAAAATAAAGGTCAGTATCAAAAAAAAAAAAAAACTACGACACCATCGTTACCCAGCAGCCCAGAGGAAGACGTCGGGACCAGGACCAGGACCGGGACCAGGACCAGGACCAGGACCAGAGCCAGAACCAGGACCAGGACCAGGACCAGGACCAGAGCCAGAACCAGGTCAGGGAGCAGCTGGTGGGGGGAGGGGAGAGGGGAGAGAGGGGGGGGGGCACTTAGCAGCTACAGAACCAGAACCAGAACCAGAACCAGAACCAGAACCAGGACCAGGACCAGGTCTTCCCCTCAGGAGCTGGAGGAGCAGTAACAGTCAGACGGGTCCAGAACCAGAACCAGCAGCAGGTCCACTGGTTCATTTACACACAGTTCAGTCAGTCAGGACCAGGACCAGGACCGGGACCAGAACCAGAACCATGTGAAGTTCTGGTCCTGATGATCAGCGGAGACTTTGTGGACCTTTCACAGAGCGGTTGGTCCTGGTTCAGGACTCAGAAAACCACTTTAAACTGGACCAGATCCCAGACGGGTTCATCTGATCTGGATCGAACTGATGGAACTGGACTCTGGTGAACCCGGGTCTCAGGTCTCAGGACCCAGTTCTGCCCCCTCCCCCCCAGACTCTGGTTCTGGATCTCTCTCACACACACACACACACACACACAGGTTCAGTCTCACTTCCTGTGATTTTCAAATTAAAAGTTTCACCGATTAAAATTATTATTATTAGGATTAATTTTCCAAATAGAAAAAAAACAACAAAACTGGTCCGGTCCAGGATAACAGAGTCCAAACTGATCAATGAACTGATGAATTATTGATGACACACACACACACACACACACACACACACACCCCCGACCCCCCAGCAAAGAGAATCCAGACCCAGACCACCAGCACCTGAAGAGCTGAACCCTGGTTCAACTTGGACCAAAAACTACAAAAACCTCTAAACCTCCAACCGAGAGAGAGTGAGTGAGTGAGTGAGAGAGTAAGGGGGTGGGTGAGTGAATGAGTGGTTGTCATGGAAACGACATGATTGACAGGCTGGCCCCTCCCCCGCCGCATCGCGCCACCGCCGCAACTCGCTCAAAGGCAACAAGGAAATGAGAGAAAAGAATAAGAAGATGATGATGATGAAGGCAGCAGCAGCAGCAGCGGCGGCGGCGGTGGCGGCGAAGGGGGAGAGGTGAAGGTGTGTTAGTGTTGGCGGTCCGGTTCCATCCGGTTCCATCCGGTTCCATCCGGTCGGGTCCTTTGATTGAGACGAACAAAGCACAGGTGTGGTTGATGGAGCACACGTTTCTTTACCGTGACATGGCCTGACAGTGCTGGAGTTATTATTTTGTGGAAATAAATCAACTTTGAGTTAACATTGAAACCTTGGTTTGGACTGGTTTTAATTGCACCCATATGCACGCGTCAACATCGTGTTATCAGCCACTGTGTAAGTGACTTTATTTTTATGGTTGGAGGAAGAGAAAGGACACTTCACTCATGCTCCAGTTTCCAACGGTTCCGGTTTTCGGTACTTTTTGTGTGTGTGTATGGTAATTAAAGTTATTTTGTCTATAAAGAAAATAGGCAAAATTCTGACTTTTGAATATTTATTTCTCAACAACATCACAACTCCTCAGCCTTTTAGTATTTTTTGATTTAAGGATGAGCAATTATTTTCAATAATTGAAAAGTCATTCAATGAAAAAAAAGGCTGTGTGTGGGTGAGAGGAGCAGGGAGACTGGACATTAGCTGACTGGGCAACGGCAACAAATTCACATGCTACTCTGCTTTTCTGGGGAGACACACGTAGCGGACGATGCCCTTCTCAACCAGACCTACCAGTACCAGTAACTTTGCGTGTTTTAACAGCAGGGCTCCAGACTATCATTTTTCACTAGGAGCACAGTGGCCCCTAACTTAAAATTTTTAGGAGAGCAAGAAGGAAATTTAGGGGCGCACACTTGTAAATTGATTTGCAGGGCAAGTATTCACAATACTCACACACATTGACCTGCCACCTGTAATTACAAACATCAGATTTTTTGAGTCTCTCCTTTCATGTTTCACCAGCGTTACAAAACAAAAGACAGGCAACTTCACTGGTTGCACATACGGCACAAGTAGATGAAAAATTTACTTGTACTGTCCCAAATTCTAGGGGCAAAATGTTTGGAGCCCTGTTTACCAGTGAAACACAATAATCAATAGTGTTATTTAAAAAACACTTTGCATGAGTGTTTATTTTGCACAATTAACCCATGTTATAGGCATATTTAATTTGAATGTTTAATTTTGGCCCGTGACCCTCCACCCCGATTCATTTTTGGCACTTCACTGAGAAGAATTTGGGCACCCCTGATCTAACGTGTCTTAACCCGGCGCTCAGTTGATCAATAAACAACGTCCGATGTTATTATAGCCCATAAGTTTAAAGGAAAAGTGCAGTTTTTTACAACCTGGACCATATTTCTTTTTTTTTTTTAATTTTAAGTTTTTTTTTGGTGGCTTTTTGCCTTTTTATTGATAGCACACAGTAGAGATAGACAGGAAAGGGGGAGGCAGAGAGACGGGGAATGACAATGAGAGGGCTGCCCGACGCGGGATTCGAACCGGGGCCGCCTGCGGTGAGGACTGTAGCCTCTACATGGGGCGGCCGCTCTACCACTGCGCCACGCACCGCCCCAAACCTGGACCTTATTTCTGACATAAAATCTGGTCGTTTACTAACACATATAACTTTGGTGTCATTAGGATCCTTTAGACGATATTTAGATCCATTCAGAGCTGTGTATATCCACATAGTGGGAGTGATGGGAGCACCGAGATGCAGCCTCTAAATAACATTATCTGCCCCGAAACTCGTTCATTTCAACAGTATTATGTTTTAATTCACTAGCTCTAATGACCTTTTTTTTAATGGCCCCCACACATTTTGAAAATGGCCTAATTTTTCTTAATTTCTTACCCTGCAGGAGGGGCTTATCTAAGTACTTTGATGTTTGATGTCTGTGGTGTGTTCATAGGTCGTTGGAAAGTCTGGAACTCACCTGCATTTTCCCCAGCGCTCCGATGGCGACCTCACCGATCTACAACACACACACAGAGGAAACAGGTTGTGGTTAGAGCGGGTCTAGAGTCCGTCTCCGTCCTCAGAGCGGCGGCGTCTGGACTCACTGATCCGATGTTGGACAGGGTGAACGTTCCCCCCGTCAGCTCCGACGTTCCCAGCTGCCCCACGGCGCCGAGCGTCTGCAGCCGGTTCAGCTCCTGGGCGATGTCGAACACGCTGAGCAGCTGCACGTTCTTCACGTTGGGCACCAGCAGACCCTGACTCGTGTCCATCGCCAGCCCGATGTTGTGAGACGCCTGAGGGCAAAGAGACACACCAAGGTGATTAGATATAAATGATGTCAAGTAATCGGGTCAGACTGATCCAGACCCAGTGATCTGATCGGATTCTGGGAAAACTGATCAATGACAACTGATTAATGATTATCTGACACATAACAGGTCTGATCTGCTGGTTTAAAAGGGATATGTCAGCTACAAATTCAGTTTGGGGACCAGACTTTCAAACCAAGAACTTTTTTATCTGGGCCTGATGTTTTCAGTGACACACCAAAACTACGAACTTGTAGAGGGAAAAAGGGTTATTTTCTGCCTCTGCGACTGTGTCTCTAGGGCTGTTTTGCAGACTAAGGATTTTAATAGTCGAATCTGATTCGTCAGATTTTTGCCGTAGTCGAATTGGCATCGTCAAAACCTTTTTTTTTTTTTTTAGATAGCAGCAAATTTGCAACTTTTTCCCGTTCTCAAAACAAAAGAGCTAAAACACACCAAAAATATGGTAGGTGCTAAAACAAATACCTTGTATTTATTTTCCACACTTTGGATGATTTTTTAGTAGGCCATTGTGAGCCAGGGATATGCGTTTACTGTATGTTACGTTGCCTGGACAAACGCTTCCTTGCTCGGACTGTGAGTGGGCAAATCAAACATCCCTCAACGTGGTGAAGATAGCTTTTTGCAAACCGACAATTAAAGGTAAAACGAACCTACAGGTATGACGATAGGGATTATGGCAATGGGGCCAATTTTGCCCAAAATGTTGGAATTTGTCCCTTCTTTAAATATCTGGGGGAAGTAGGAGTGATTCTTTAGACTTGAGAAAGTTGATAAAAAGCTTTAGTTATCTTATGTTTGAGAGTTGGACTTAAAATATCCACAAATTCTCAACACTAATCGATTCTCTAAGACTCGGGACGACTGGGAAATTCAGTTTACAGCACATTTAGGTACTATGGCTAACTCGGCTCTGACCACCGGGGCATTTAAGAATTCAGTTCACAAAAGGTGTGACTAAAGACACTTGATAACTACCTTTTTAAAGGGATAGTAGCATTTTTTTAAAAGTGGGGTTGTTATGATCTACAAAATAAGCCTCCTCTAAGTTACTTTAATTGCAGTAGAAGATTCTTGCATTTTTCCCAGCTTCAAAGTGCAGGAAAAAACACAGTTTTTTATTTGGGAACCTAACCAATTCACGTATCCCTTCGCCCAGGGTTAGCGCCCCCCCCGAATCAGCAGTTGGTTAGGTCCAAATTAATAAAACTGTGTTTTTTCTGCACTTTGAAGGGCTGGAAAAAAAAATTATATTATAACGAAAACTATGGAACTGTGTATTTTTTTTAGGGGCTATTTGTAGATCATACAACCCCACTTTTAAAAAAAATGCTACTATCCTTTAAGTGCATCTTTCAGGCAATAATATTTTTGTTTTACTCATAAGTCGACTCATATGCGGCCCTGCGGTCCGTACCTGGTCAGGTATAGGGGTGGTGGTCCAGCTCCCGGTTCATGGCCAGCTCCTAGTCTCTCCAGACTGAACTTTCACAAGCGGCTCAGCTCCTCGGGCACCACCTGCACTCTGTTGTAGCTCAGGGCTATCAGCTCTCTGAGCGCGTTCCGTCAACAATCCCTGAGACCAGACCCAGAACCAGGGTGGAGGAACATGGTCGTGAGACCGGCTA
>NW_028220254.1:0-5107 GCF_045865225.1 Trachurus japonicus | reverse complement strand
AGACCCACTCCCGTGAAAATCGTGTTTTTTGAGCTTTTCACATGTTCCTGTGGCATTTTTCTTGTGTTAGAGCACTTATCAGCAGAGAAGGAAGTGCAAAATTGCATTTCAGAGTTTTTCTGCCTTCAAACTGCTGTGAACCAATGGCAGACGCGAACTGGCAGTTTCAGGAAGACTGGAGTTGAGGGTGTCACAGCTCCAGGGGAGGGCACTAGTGCTACAAGCTCCCGCCCCGCTCTGCATCTGGCTCAGAGGTGAAAGGCTTCATAGCTCAGTGTAGCTGTCAAGGTATAACAGGTATAGCTCACCTGGTAGAGCAGCTTGCACTGTGAGCAAGGACTATGTTCCAGTCTGGGATCGAATCCCAGTGTGGAGATTTATGCTAAACGCGCTGAATCTGTGATTGTACAATGTCCAGCTGTCAGCAAGTGGGGGGTGGGGTGCGAGGAGGTGGCTGGGTGGGTGCAGAGCAGCGCAGTCTCCGCCCACCCCCCAGAGGTGCATTGCTAATGTGCATGGCTAATGAGCTGGTTTTAAAATGACCAAAAAGGGTCGCGGGAGTGGGACTTTAACCAGTTAACGCACACTGTACCGCCCACGGTACGGCTCCAGAAGGTGGCGCTAGCATCAATTACTCCCGAACATTTTTAACAGCAGCCCTTAAGCATATATATTCATGTTATACATTGTTAGAAAGCTTAGATCGCCCCGATCAATTCAAGACCACCCATGATTTTTTTGGTTGCTCACAGCCCCAACAGGATTAGCAGTTAGGTCGGCTAGCCGCTAAGCTAACGTATGATGCGTACATACCTTTCAAGTCTTCCCTTTATCCACAGCTGATCTACAGCGACCATCTTATGACACAAGACCGTTTGTACAGCTAGCCAAGTATCCATGCTTGTGAAATATGAAATTCCTTTCCTTCTAACCGAAGTATTTTCCTCAATATGTCCATGTGTTTAGTCCAATGCGTAACGTAATACACGCGGATCAAAACAAAAACCGGCCCCGTTACCGCATTTTACGAGTCCCACGGCGATCTGTGACTACATGTGACTGAATGTTTACATCCGTGAGGTCTTCCTGCTTCAAACGACACCACGCAGTAGCCAATCGGTGGCGAGGATGAGCCGGGACATGTCTCGAAAGCCAATGAGGACACGTGACGATGAGACTGACAACGTGACTTTGATTGACAGCTGCTTGAGCCAATAGAAATTGTCCGTGAAATGAAGCAGATAACCTTTTAGCCAATAGTCTGAGGTTTTCAACGGTGTATGACACTGCGCCATCACGTTTGGTTGCTGATAAACAAACCCCCGTGTATCCAACGTGCGCGCCACCCGCTCCACAGCATAGAAATACACAATGCAGATAGGCATATAGTTCTATAATCCACTGCTTTTAGGGGTGCGCCCTCTACTGCGCGCCAGGAGTTTAGCGGTTGTATTTTTTTTGTTTCTTTTGGTCTTTTGACTTGAAATTTGGACTGCAGGAAGCCAAGACCTGTGGCTGTGGCCTAATTGTGTCTATAGCCTGCTGAGAGCTCCCTGAATGTCTGTACCCATGTCATTCTATAGGCAAACCTATGGGCGGGGAAACAATTTAATCATTCTAACCTTTGCCATTTTTGTCAGTAAAGTCACAGAATCAAAAAAACACCTTAACAGTAATCCTGAGAGTGTTACCTTTACAATGATACCAGGCACATCTCTGAATCTTAAACTATGTGGGATCTGTGCTGCTCACAACTTGGGCATGGCGTTATGGCAAAAAACATGAAAAATAGGGGCGTGCATTAAGAGGTTAAGTGTTCTTGCCCCAATTACCCCAGAGGGTGAGAATTAGGTGCTAAATCAACTATCCATGTTAATTTATTGATACATAAATGGTCCACTAGATTTTAAATGGAGTAGCAGCAGGTCATTGTGGTGAAAGCTTCAAATGTAAAATCATGGATAAGGGGGGACTTCAACACTGGCTGGAAAGTTTATTCCCTTCTGTTACTTATTTGCCTGCATTAAAAGGTTCCCTAGTAGCCATTTGCTGCATGTCTGCCCCATATTGTCACTGTCAATCTTTAAAATGGAAAATCATCGTTAAATGTGTTTTGATGGATGGGAGGACTTTGTCTCTCCTAATGTCGAACCCAAGCCTGATTGCAGGTCTGGGATATTATGTAACATGAACCTTATTCCTAGCAATAATGGGCTGGTCGGCGACTCTGTGAACCCACGTCTCACACTGAGAAACTTTTCTGTCAGAACTCGCCAAACAAACACTTTGAGATATGTCACCCAACAAGCCAAAAATTTGACAGAAAACTTTGGCTGTGTTTCTGGTCCCATTACCTTTTTATGCTCCACCATCTGTCGACTGAATGCAGGCATTGTTGCCCGCATGCAGGAAATGTTTGATGATCCTGGAATGAGCCCAATACTTTGATAAAACATTGTAAAGGTTCGAAAAATACATAGACGTGAATAGGGGAGAGAGAAAAAAAAATGGAGCTATTATTCTGCAAAGGTAGCTCCCTCCTGCAGGACAGTGACAAAAATATTCAATGTTATCCCTCTGAAAATATTTAATACCGCTTCTTTACTCGGCTGAGAAATGGCCTTGAGAGCGGGTTTGTGCTGCAGAACGACAATGGAATCATAAGTCCTCTGCCTACATTATTTATGATGGTGAATAGATTGTGTTATTAGAGAGATGCCACAAGCTGAGAAACAGGCTGCCTTCCAAAAACTGGGTCTGGTTGTTGTACCCTGAGTGGCTTGTTAAGGATTCATGGGAGAAGGGTCTGGGGCCGAGAAGCACTGTTTGCTATTTGATTTGACCTTCAGATTTGCCAAATCCCATTTGTTATGGGGCTAAACACTGATAGAGATGTATTCCAACCAAGTACCACCTCCACACACGTACAGTACGCACACGCACCATTCCAATCCACTTACAGAGTAAGGCTCTTATGTAAAATTCTTAAATTATTCATAAACATGCATTCATTCTGCCATGTACCTTTTGGAATTAAACCAAATAGATGGGTGTGTGTTGTGTCTGTATGTGTGTGTGTGTGTGTGTGTGTGTGTGTGTGTGTGTGTGGGTGTGTGTGTGTGTGTGTGTGTGTGTGTGTGTGTGTGTGTGTGTGTGTGTGCATGTGGGCGAATGGGGGAATTTTTCAACATTTGTCACACTTGAAGCATGAAATCAGCCTAATATCATATGAATGTGTAACCTGTGCATAGAGCTCTAATTATAGAGGGGAGGAGAAGGTCTGAAGTATACGTTGAATAGGAATAATTACAGCACGCACATGGACCATTAACTTCCTTTGTGACCTGGGGACAGAGACAGCTTAAACTCCTGAGGTAGAAGTTAAGGTACTAATGTGACCAGTTGCTCTACAAAAAAAACAGTTGTACAGAGACAGGTGAAGTAGTTGGTGCATCATAGAAAACATCTGTAGCCTTTAAGTATTTAAAATCATTTCACATTGGAAAAAAACAACAACAGATAAGATAAATTGTTGACGTCACTTTACAACATGTTTTGTACAGCTTGAGGTCTCATGTTTCTGACTCTTTCTGAAAGGAAATTGAGTAAGTTGTGTATTATCAGTAGATCACAAGGTTGTTAAAGTGTTGCATGAAGGTTCAACACACTGCATGTAGGTTCAAGAAATGGTGGTGAATGAGAAAATGTTAAGGGGATGGCTTCTACTTGAAATTTTCTTTGCTTTCCACCACTGGAGACAACTCTTGGTGAATAAAGGAAAAATGTTTGATGCTGAACTCACAACATTACGAGAGTAATGGGTAAAGAGTGGTGGGTAAACAGTTATTAATGTTAGTGTTAGTGATATAGCAAGAGAGATGTTTACACCATTTTAGCCTACATGATGATGAGGGCCATGCAGGAGTTTGTGGGCCTTCAGACAGTACTACCCTAGATACTCTTTTGGCACCAGGAACTGTGGCAGAGAGTCTTAATTAGCTTTTTGGGCCACCACAACTTGCCAGAACAGCGTCAGTGCTACTTGGCATTGATTCTTCCTGAACTCTACTGGATGGATGGGCACAATTATTTCCAAAGAAAGAAAAAAAAATGATTAATATGGTTAAGGAAAGCATTGTCTTTGTGTTAGACAGTGCTTTCCTTAACCATATTAATCATTTTTTAGTCAAATATCTCCCATAGTTTTTTAATTGGGTTGAGCACATATTTCACATCATTTTCATCCTCAGAGTTGAGTGGCCCCTCATGACGTGTGGATAGAGGCATTCTCATCCTGTTCTTACACTCTTCCTTTGGGTCTTTATGGGTCTTCTTCAGCCAACAGTTGGCTGCTTGTTGAATCAATGCTGCAGTACACATGCAATGGGTTATGGCTGGATACTTGATGCTTATATGCAGAAACAGTTTAATGTATCCATCGAGTAATTTTCACTATGTGCCCCTTATTACGCATCATCCTTAATTCTTCTTTCATTTTGGAAATGTTTGTCCTGGCCTTGTGTGTTTCCCGCCTTTGTGATTACCTGCTCAGTCCTAATATGTGACACCTGCTTCTCCTGCCTTTTCTTCAGTCTCTGGCAGTGGATCTTTTCAGTCCACCCCTTCATGTTTGTAGTTTGTTCAAAAGAGACGGTGGGGGAAATAAGTATTTGATCCCCTGCTGATTTTGTAAGTTTTTCTCCCCCACAAATTATTTGACAGTCTGTAGTTTTTATGATAAGAGACAGAATATCAACAAAAAATCCAGAAATAACATCATCATAATAAAGGTTATAAATTAATTTACATTTGATCAAGTGAAATAAGGGCAAAAAACAGCAGGGGATCAAATACTTATTTCCTCCCACTGTATGTTGGTGAAAAAAGAATGTCAGCAAAAGGTCAGATTTTAGGTTGTGTGTGTGTGCGCGTGTGTTCAAAGTTGATTGTATGCAATTGCACTTATGGTAGTAGTAATGACAAAGATTTTGTCTTAAGTCCTTATGAATTCTAAATAGATGATCTTTTATGTACCTTTTGGGCACAGCCTGTGTTTTCTCCTCAGTCTTTGATACTTTGTCCTTGTTGTTTTGTCTTTTCATCTAAT
>NW_028220253.1:0-15283 GCF_045865225.1 Trachurus japonicus | reverse complement strand
ATATGTGTCAGGTGATACAGAGGAGGGACAATGATGTCTGACAGAGAGAGCTGGTTAGATTGAGACAGTGACAGAGTTCGACAAAGAAAACGTGTACGACACAGAGAGAAAGACGAAGATGAAGGCTGAAAGAAGACCAAGACGAAGCCACGTGATCACTGTCACGTGTCACATAGTATACTGTATGCACACACTAGACTGCCACTGATGGTCCACCCATCTCTGTTGTCTAGCTCTGAGGGACACACACAGTGAACTGAAGCATTGATGTCCAACACGTCCAGCCTTTTTTCTTTCAGATGTGACATTCACTGCTAAGATGTGTACACTGTGTAAACTTCAATGCTCTCAAGCTTTGATGTGGCATCAGTGCTCACTCTGCTGGATTTTACTTGTTTCCTTTCATTTTTCCGTTTTCTGAGCTAATAAACAATCAGCCTGAATTCATTTTGTCTTGATAGTGATGATGTTGATGTTGGACTTCATGTAGATCCTGCCAGATATTTGCAAATCACAACAGTTTTGCATCTTCATAGTTTTAGTATTCACCAAGAAATAAGCAAATAAGCTGAGCTGCACTGATTTGCATGAGGTGCTGCTAAACAAATAACCAGCGAAAAATAAGAAATGGTAATTTCCTTAAAGGGACAACGAGGAGTTTCTATTTGGTTATAAAAAAGTCTCACGTTAATGTGGATGAATCTACGCTACCCACACTAGTTAATGGCTCCATTTTCGATAAATATATCATTTTGTCTCTATTGTTATTTTGTTATTATTAGTGGTGGTGGAAATGCTGGGCGAGCCGACCAGTGTTATCTTACTTTCGGTTTCACAGACGCTCATGAGAATAACGCCGCCGTATTGCCGTTTATGGTCGGAACTACGACGGTAACTGAACCTCTTTGAACCTCTGATTTTAATTCTTGATGAATGAAAACATGAGTCTGTCTTGCGCCGGTCGAAGAATTCTACGGTCATAAATGTAGTGTGAAAACGCTTTGCTTTTCCAAAACTCCTCGTTGTCCCTACGCTATTTTTTAAATTTCAACCTTGTTGCAGATATTTTAGCAATGTGTTCATAAAGTACCAACGAAAGACGTTGGAAATCCTTGGTTCTACCATCATTAACTACTGTCTTTCTTTTCTTGGCAGCAAGTGGTAATATTTGTTTTCTCCCATAATTGTTAAAGACATTAATTGAGAGAGAGAGATTACAGGAATGAGGAATGGCACACAGTAAAGGTCAGATACTATGGATCATGATCGGTGCTTTGACCCCTCAGCCAGAGCACACTTGTCGGCAAGTTATTGGTTTCCTTACAGTATCTTCACATGGATGGCTGGTTGGTTAGTGGGTTGTTGGTTGGTTGTTTACTTTATCAAGTCTAAGTGAACCTGTGAAAGTGAACATGTCTTTTGCAGATGTAATAGACTTAATGTTCTAGACCTTTAACTTGATCTTTTTTTTTATTGACTGGACCTTTTTAAATCAATCAATCAATCAATCAATCAATCAATCAATCAATCAATCAATCAATCAATCAATCAATAAAACATGGTTAATTAACATCACCAGATATGCCACATAATCTTTATTATGAAAAGGTAGAAAATACAGCAGGTGGTAATACTTGGTTTTTACCATCATTGCTAAAGAGAAACTGATTTTCATTTAATACAGGATAGAGATGACAGAGTATGAGTTGTGGCAAATATGGCAAATCATGGTCAATGCCTTGACCCTAGGTAGGCAGGAGGTAGGAGGAGGGAAACAAGATAGATTTGCTAGACTTAAAGCAGAAGTAAGCGGAATATTTGTGTTAATATAAGTCTTAAATAGTTATATCTTCCGACAGCAATCACTTACATAGAGTGTTTGGTCTGAAACACGGGTCTGTCATTCACTCTGCTCTGCTATAAGCCGAGGAGAAAACTTTCCTTGTATCCTACAACCTTTATCCAATGAAGAGAGAGAACAGCATAAAGGGGCGGTCCTCTCTGTGTGTGCAGCCAAGGGATGCAGCCAAGGGCCTCATGTCATCCACTACTTTGACTTGCAAATCTTAACTGTGAAGAAAGCCTTTCTGCCCTAACTGGGGTTACCTGTTGGCAATGGACACACTCTTCTGATATGAACAGACTTCCACTGCTTCTTGGTACAAAAAAATACCAGTAAAAAGGGTACAAACACATGCATCCTTACAGACCAAACACTAACTATCCCTGTGCAAATAGATACAGATAAGCACAGACAGCCAGACTGGGGACACACAAACACGCACACACACGTGCACGTACACACACACACACGCAGACACACACACTTTCTATCCAAGCTGAGGCTGAACCACCTAATGCTTTCACAGTTCATGGAATCTAGTCATCGAGTGAGGCAAGATTGAGTGTCTGGCTTGCAGGAGTCAGTGCCAGTGAGAGGGGGGGCCCCAATGCTGAAAGAAAAGTGGAGGAAAACAAGGAGAGGAAAAAGATGGGGGGGGAAATGGAGGGATCCCTGGGGGCCAAGTCACACATCACATAGCCTGACTGAGACGGAAGTTAGAAATTCCACTTTACTGAGACATCTACTTTCATTTGGACCCCATCAATGTCTTTTTCAATACCCATTACCACCAGAGACACAAGGGAAAGAGTGGAGAGGTTAGGGATCAATGGTCTTATTAAAGGGAAGGAAAGAGTCTCTAAAATGTGTCCTCAAGTGCGACAGCCTTTGAAAGGTGAATTATTTTAAGTCATTGATGAAAGGGACTCTAAATATGCTAAATAATAGACTCAGCAGGTTGCACAAGCAGACAAGCCGGTAATAAGACAATTTAGGTGACTGAATTTTTCCTTTACTTTTACATTTGAGAACATGAAGGGAAATATTTATTGTAGGTTTGAGGCTTTTACTGAAGCGCAAAACAGTCATATTATCAAGAGTTTGCCCTTATTCACTGCAGGGCTTGATCAAGGTTCCAGTGAACATGACTTATATATATTAATATATATACTGTTATCATCTCTCAAGCTAAAACTTGCTAACAAACTGTTGCATATTTTTATATCCCCGGGTTCAACAACAACAACAACAACAACAACAACAACAACAACACAATGAATCTCAGTTCATTCCATTCACTCTGTTTTAGCTCTATGTTTGGGCTCCACCAGCTTCTTAGGGGAATATCTTGAATATCAAGAAGTTCATACAAAATCGGGTACAGCTTTATCAGAAACAGATTGACAGGAATTAATTATTAATAATATTAAATATGCATTTTCATGTGACCTTACAGGAGCTTTTTGTTCAACACTGCAACACAAGTGAGAAATGCAATAGTGCAATAAATGTTTTTAAACTTTTTCTTATCCCAGCTGCTTATTTCCCCCTCAATAATAACATTTGATGGCTAGTACTACGTATTGTGCAGGTATTTTATCATCATCATTGTATTTGGCATTTCAACTTCATTGGACAGTGGACAGTGCAGAGATAGAGTTACCAAGATGCCCATGATTCATGGATTCATGCAGTCACTGACCTTTTTGTTGAGCTGACAACATCAGGATTCCTCACCCACAGTGAGCCACTGTTTTGCAGGTCAAATATGTAATTGCTGTTCTTAAAGTGTCTCTTCACCTGATAATTACAGTGCACCTGCACAAAACACACTCTTCCCTGCAGACCTGCACAGCAGCCCAGCATGGCTTCTTATTCAGCTGCATTTTATGCAAATTTTGATAAACCATAGCTCATTTAGGTGTAGCTTTAGAAAGAAATTGTGCTCCACTGGGTTGGTGAATTAATAATAAAAATACAGAACATATAAACTCTCTTCAGCAAAGCTTAAACTTGTCTCTAAAGAAAGAATCTGTGCTGCAATTTTAATCTTTCTCGTCCTAAACACCCTCATATCAGCCTTTGGAGTTACAGTGCATTCATGCAGAAAAACAGCAAGAACGCTGTTCCACCTGCCAGCTACAGTGGGAGGATACACTCACTCTGCTGAGCACCATCGATTGGCTTACTATATATTTAAGGCATGTCAGATCAATAAAGGAGATTTAAGGGGGCTTGTGTTTTACGGTGCAAACATGTGGTTGATGTGCAGTGAGGCCTTTCACAACAACACACAGGCATGCACACACACATGAAGCAATACTGTATATCAAGCTTGTATTCATTGGGTAATGTGTGTTAATTCCATGTTACACACACACACACACACACACACACACACACATGTAATGCAGCACAAGGCATTTGTTTCGTTCTTCATTCTTTGCTGTAACGAGCAGACGTGAAGCGTTAACATGGTTCTATTATTTCACTTCCCACACATTCCTCAATCCGCATTCATTCTTTCCCTCCCTGTTTTCCCTCATTACTTCACTTTATACCTTTAAATTCCACGTGAAATACACTTGGGCATACAGTAGAGCGCACATGCCACTGCCAGTGGTAATTGTTCAAAGGCCACGTGCACTGCCTCTCCCTGCTTTCCCCATTACAAGCACACACACATGCAATGGATGAGCTTTAATTGTTTGCTTGTGGCCCGAGCAGAAAAAAGAGAGCTGCGGCATGTTGATTCGTGCCCCCTGGGACAACATCAGTGATGGTGATGGAGGAGCACAATGCAATCAAAGAGGCAATATAGAAGCCTCAACACATGGAGAATCCAATTCTTATTCTAATGTTGTAATAACATGGGAGGAGAGGCCGCTCATCAGCCCATCATTTTGTCAGCGCTGTCTCCAGAGACACGCTACACCCTCGGTCTAAAATTACACACACACACACACACACACACACACACGCACACACATGCCTCATGCAAACACAAATGAATCCTCATCCCGCTGAGTAACCACATAAATGCACATTTCACTGGCAGCTGTTTTAGATTGCTCATTAGCAGGGTTTATTTCATTTATTTATGATTTCTAATTGAATAAGGCTAAATATTAATTTAGGTATGTTCACGGCTCGTCCCTGGAGCTCGTTTTCTGTGTTGCTGCGATAAATTAAAATTCAGACAGTCAGGTCGCGCACATCTAGTGTAGCTTTACTGTTCCGTGTGACACCCAGAGAATCATTGTGCAGCTCATCACTTGTCCCTCATTTTAGCATATTCCTGTGGGGATTACAGCTTGTGGGTTGTGGCCTGCCAACTCTGGGAGACACTTAGAACATTTATTTTATGTAAAGCACCATGGTCAACCTAGGTTGTGTATAAGGTGCTCTTTGAATAAACGTGACCTTGACCTTGACCACGACAGCAGGAACATGGCGCATGAAGGACAGACAGTGGGAAATGTAGCAACAACCCAAACAGATGCATGTGCCATCATCGCACCACTGTTGAGGTTCAGATGGACATGAATATTCTAACTTGTTGCTAATTTGTCCCATGTCCTTTGCCTGTTGCCAGATGGTTGGGTCTGCATGGCTTGGGTATGTAATGTAATGTAATGGGTATGTGAACCACTGATTAATTAACAATGTGGTAAGTAATTATATTTTTACAGCTGTCTTATTCATTTGAGTTGCATATGTGAAACTGTAGCCTACATCTCAAATTACAATATAAAAAGGAATAATAATGGATTCTCTGACTGTTTTTGCACCATTAACAGAAACATGTCGAAGTCACTATCAGACACAGGTGTTTGCAGGCACCTTGCACAGTTAATAATAAATAAATTATAAATAATTAGCTTTATTGATTTCCCTTGCAATGCAATGGATGTCTGAAGTAAATGACATCCCAGTGATTTTAAGGGTATTTGTTTATTGTTTGCATGTTTACATTTGATGGAATCATAACTATGTGTTGTGAAGCACAGCCATCGGTCTTAACATGTATGTTGTGGTGAGCATTATGCATATGTAATTTTCGTGAAAAGGCCTAGAAAATAGGCTTGGTTTTTAACAGGCCCGAGGGTGAAAATGAGCTAGCTGGCTAACACAGTTACATTGATTTATTCATTTGTCGACGCTTCTCACCCATGACCTCCAAATGTGGCCCATCACTAAAGCTTGAGCATCACATGAAACCGTGGTGTAACTATTAGGAAAGGTTTGCTTGTCACTACTGAATTTGAGTGGTAAAACATTTGCTGGTGAAATAAACAAAGCTTTTCTTTTTCTCAATTTACCCAGAATTCATTGTACCTCAGTCTAGTAGGCCTATAAGATGGTTAACAGCTGAAGCTTAAGCTGTGTTGACATAGCCCAGGTGAGACCTGTGGGTGCATGACATATTGAATCAGGTAAGACCTGATTTTTCTGATATTGTATTTTTGATGATCAGCAACAGAAATAAAAGAAACATATTTTCTATTGTTTTCAACATAGACGGCTCTTGGCCCGTGAATTGAGCTAATCATCGAGTCTCAGCAGGTGATGTTGCTCAGTGATTTGTGTTTGAACTGAGAATGTGACATTTTCTCAGTCAGAGTTCAATGCAAAGAATAGACACAGAAACAAACATATAAACTGGCCTGAAGGCAGAAAAAAAACTCCAACTGTCTGTGCATTTATTATCAGTTAATTAAATATGCATTATCTTCCACGGTATTTACATAGGAGCACTCGCACACAGATGCACAGACCAAGGCACATAGTTACAAAGAAGGGTTAACCAGCTTTGGAGAAAGGTCAGATTTAATTACATCCCATGCTTATCCCTCTGCTAGCCCTGCAACAATTACAGGTTAATGGAGGAAGTCACAGAGAGCAGCTTCCTCTACGACTACTGAATATTAACATGACAGGAGTATACAGCTATGTGTGTGTGTGTGTGTGTGTGTGTGTGTGTGTGTGTGTGTGTGTGTGCGTGTGTGTGCGTGTGTGTGCATGTGTCTAACATACAGTACAGCCCTCCTAGCTTATTACTAATAGTCAAGCAATTTCACTGAAGCCGTACTTCTCTTTATTCTTTCTGCTAATCATTTGCAAATGCCCAATTATTCCCAATCACTTTCACAGACGAACATTCTCAACGTAATGAGCCCTTCATAAGAATCCACTCACTCTCAATCAGAACCTCACGCTGGGACATTTCTATGTGGGGAAATTACATCCACCTTCCAAGCATGACAGCTCAATGTACGGGTTTTTTTTCTGCAGAAGAAAAACAAGAAGTTTTGGAATTTGTGTCAGAATCAAATGCCTGAGGCAAGGTCGCATTAAATATGGAGGCTTTAAACTATGAGGGTTTTAAGATTGTCTTTTTAATTTCTCAGTTTCATATTCATTCTGATGCAGAGCATTGCAGCTGTACATCATGCATTATGTAACACCAAAGACACTCTCATGAGTTTAATCGTCCATCAGAGGTTATATTATAACCCCACAGCAAAGTCCCTTGTACCTAGACTTTTTCAATGTTTTCATTTTTGAGTGAGCAGGGAACAAGAATTGTGAATGTGAAAGTGTTTTCTCCCACTGGAGTTCTGACAATATTCAGCTCCACAATACTCACTGAAATCCTGGGTGCTCTCAGCTCCAAGACCAGTTGTTATTGGCAAATATCTATTAAATGGGTCACATGTATAAGGCTCAGTAATTTTGTAAGACTGTAGTTTCTAATCGAACTGCTGGGCTCTATTTGCAGCAGCGGATTAATCCACATTTGGCACTCTAGTCAGCATTTCTAGTAGCAGGATACTGTGTGACGCTCAAAACAACTAGAGTCAAAATAAACTAGAATGTGTGCTCATGGTTACGAAGGAACATGCAACAATGAAGCTCTATAGCACAGAGGATATAACTATCAGGCTTAAGGTAGGCTACACACACACACACACACACACACACACACACACACACACACACACACACACAGAAAATAGCTTTTTCTGGTCTTTGCTTGACAGATGATAGCAGGAAATGTGGGTTGCTTCACACAGACAATATTTTCTTTTAGGGTAAATCCAATGCTGGGTTTGAGCTTTTCAAAGGATTTGTTGACAACGAAGAAAAATATCCCCAGACTTATCCTTTAAACCATGAAGGTGCCACGCTCATGCCTTCCTCATAATTGGCGACAGACAAAGGACACCAAGACCAAAACCTCAGCCTGGATAACAGTGAAACCTAAAGCACCACTTCAGTCTCCCCAAGTATACAAAAGGATAATTCATTTGGTGGCTGTGTCCTGATACCTTAACAAACACCACCCATGAGAGTCTCTGTGGGAGCCATATTGTCCGTATGAGTCTGTGCATACACGTGTTTTGATTTATGATACTTATTTCTCTTCATGTGTGAGCATCTTTTCAATGGGTTCTTTCAAACATGACCAGTATATATATAAAAAAAAAAAACATACACAATATACGTATACTCTGTAACTGTGTGTGTTTATAATATCACTGATATTATACTGTGTATATATATGTCTGACATTATCACTAAGTCACCTGGCAGTTATTTTTCCCCCTCACAGAATACACAAACTGCTGTATTGACAGAGCCCTCAAAATACTCAGAGAGCATACACACCCACAGTGGCATGGACGGTTACACACGCACCAAAACTTTCACCTGTGAACGTGTAAACATACGCTGACACTGGAAGGCAAATCTATGGCACAGTCAGATACAGATGCTCTGCTCACCTACAGTATACTGACCTCACTTTGTCAAGGTTTTTGGGGGGAGATAGAGAGAGATGGGGAGAAAAGGATTACTTCCCTGCTCTCGCCCTCACACTGTGGAGCTGAATCTAAAGCTTTGGTCGTGTTATGCCCAGGGCTGTTCTCACCATCCTCAGAGCACTTCCTCTCAACCTTAGTCAGCCGAGCGAACAGGAGAAGAGCTGCGGCATGTGAGAAAGAATGATTAACATCACCATGACCTCCATCATCCTCAAGAAGCAATGTGAATTCATCTGGTTTGTTCGACTCCAGACCCCAGAAAGGTCAGACTTCAGACAGAAAACAAGGCTTTAAGATGGTGAAACTTGCTCAGAGACATAAATCTGGGCAGGTGTTTTGGGGATCTTGAAGATCTTTACATGTTGGAGCACAATACCTCAACCTAAGAGCTCAGTGTTCGCCTGCTTTTTTATTCCCTTTTCTCTGGAAAAAGGACAGTATGTGTGTGTGTGTGTGTGTGTGTGTGTGTGTGTGTGTGTGTGTGTGTGTGTGTGTGTGTGTGTGTGTGTGTGTGTGTGTGTGTGTGTGAGTTGAGTAGCGTCCAAAACTCCACACAGGCCTCAACACTTTCGCTGAATTATTTACAGCAGAGTATTTACAAATTGGCAGAAATTGGACCATCACATATTTGCTTGTAAAAAAGTCGACACAAGACTACGCAGCCAAGGCCTCGAGCTGACACTGAATCTCTCACAAAGACCAAAAGTAGGAGGAGAAACTGGCATCTATGGATGGGCTTTAAAAGAAGGAGATACATTATTTTATTTTATTTATTTATTGTTATAACAGAGAAACATTCAAGGTTCAAGTTGTCCCTTGTGGTATATTGATGTGTTGATGAAGAGAAGGGATCACCGCCGACACGTCTTTTCTTGCATTCAAAAAGAGTTTATTACAAGAAGAAGAACAGTGTACAAAAATGCCGAATCGTGGAGCATCTCTGGTCCAATATGAGATCTCTCTCTTGGCCCAAAGCTCTAACCTTATATATGTTTTCTAAAACTCCACCTTCTCCCACAGAAGGATATAACTGACCAGGATGGTCAGACAAAGACAGGATCTAAAAACAGAATTTATCCTTAGCTTTCTGACATTTAACCTCTTGACCAAGCTAACTTAAGAATAGATAGTGTCCAGTATCCCCAGAAACTATGACCCACAGAGATGGGTAGATGACAAGAAACACATTTCTCAGGATACATTCCACACTACTGCTAGACACCTAATCTAAACATCTTGCTGTAAATGTATGTGTGTGCCTTTTCTCTTGTAACATCTGAATTTATTCATATTTATTCCATTTAACTATAAACTGTTACTTATTACAAATGAAGTTCCTATCCAAATGGTGACTTACTTCTAACCTATCCCTTAACTTTTAGGCTAAGAAAACACCATAAAAAACATAAGATAATTGAAGATATTAAAGCCAAAATGTTCAGGTGGAAAATACACTACATATTCCCCCCTTCGAGGCTCGTAGAGTCTCGAAAAATGAAAACAGCACTGTCATGTTTACTAGTATGAAATAACAGCATAATGTTTAACAATACAACAAATTTATGGAGTGTGAGAGTGAAAACCTGTCAGACCGCCATCTTTCTTAAAGATCCCTCAATCAATCAAGACAGGAAATTCTCTCACGGTCCCTCACATTAGCACTCCAAACCAATTAGAAAAGAGTTACTAAGACTTTTACATAAAATAACCTAAGCAGATACATATGGATACCTCAGAGAAATAAAAATCAAAACAACATCCAATTTCAGGCTGGTCAACCCATCGGATCCTCCATTGGACCTATCCCTGCCTAACTTTACTTACCCTAAACGTCAAAAAGAAAAGAAAACATCTGAGGCTCCAATATATCCACATACTAACATGGACATTTCATGGACAATGACAAACTTTCATACATAAAATCACATTATCAAGACACTGCAGCTCCTTCGCAGCATCCGGTTCCCATTGTAGACTTCATTAGTTCACGTTCAGTCCATTCTTCATTGTCCACAATCAGATACATCTTTCCAGGAACTCAGGTTCCCTGAAGAATCACTCTTATGGTTGTCTTCCTCCAATATCATCCTAAGAGGACAGATGAAAAAACACAGCAGTATCTTTTGCGACAAACAACAGTTACTCATTAAAACATCCAACGCATATAAACACATTAGACTTATATCTCTATTGTTACAAAATCAATTTTGCAATTTTATTCACAAACTCTCATCCATTGTCTAAGAATATTCAATCTAGAAGTCCTCATATGACTTCTCGAGACAAAAACCTAGCAAAAACCTTGCAAAAATTTGACAAAACTTGGCGAACTTGGCAAGTGACTGAGCATTCACCTAGTTATAACCCAATCAACCTATTTAAGCAGATAAAATCCATACTCCTTCATAACCTCCCCCCTTGCAACATGGGCCAATCCATCGTCAGACCTAAGACGTCTGAGGGCGTTATTTTCAATCCTTCGTGATGCATGTTTTCTGGACATCCCTAAAATCTTGGCTCCAGATCCCTAAAAGGATTCACCAGAATGTCATTGGTTGACCTCTAAAGCCTCCTCTTGGGGCTCCTCTGCAATTTCCCCTGAAATTTCTTCCTCCTATTTTGTTACACTCACGGGAAAAATGTCCAACCAATCCACAGATATGACACACTTCAGGAGCTTGTTGAAAATTTGGATTGAAATTACCTCTTCCTCTACCGAAAGTTCCTCGACCTCTTCCTCTCCATAACTGCTGCTGTGGACTAAAGGTCGGCTGTGTATTATAAGCAAAAGGTACCGCTGCATAAGGCTGTGGTGCCTGGAACTGATTTGGTTGTGGCTGCAGATGTGGCTGTGACTGTAGCTGTGGTTGCAAATGTGGCTGTGGTGTGAACTGATTTGTCTCAGGCTGATTCTGCATAACTAGTGCCTGCTTCTTCTCCTTCTTCCTATTTTCTACCAACTGAATTTGATTAATTTTTCTAAGAATCTCCTGATCTTGCTCCTTCTGTTCATGCTCTTTCTTCCTATGGAGCTCCACCTGGTGTGCAATGTGATCTGTATAAACACTCTTTACCATGCTTCCAAGACCCTCTACTTCTGCCAGTATACTACTCACTGGTAAGGGTAAACCCTTCTGTATCTTCATTCGCAGGACCAATTGCGCCATCAGACTCTCCTCTGGATCATTTCCTGTAACATTTCTCCATACCTGATGGGCTCTTGACACATAAGCTCTCGGATTTTCTTCTTGGCCCAATGGCTCGATAAGAATGTCGTCAGGGTGTACATGTGTTGGAAATGTTTTTCTTAACGCTCTATGCAGTCGACCCCTATTTGATGCAAACAGCTCTGAATCATGTACAGTAGATCCCACATATCGATTATATCCAGCTTTCTGTAGAATCTCTTCCATGGCTGGTACCCCAATAATGTTTACCAAAAGTCTCTTAAAGTCTCCCATGGTAGGCTTTGTTCCCACCATGATTTCTTCCAACTTTAAAATCCAAGGATGTGCTCCATCTTGAAGAATGGGTAATTGGTCAAATAAATCTGGCATAAATGTATCATCCCAAGGATTATACACCAGATTCTGTCCTCTGATTACCACTGGACAGATCTTATCAGACTTATCTTCCTTCCTTGGTGATTTTTGGGAGGCTTTTTTCAATAACTTTTTCTTTTGCATTTGCAAGTCCCGCAATTGTTCGTCTAATAATCTCCGACCTTTTGGTGTGGTGTATTTGTCCAAATATTTAAGGCATTGATCTATGCTTTTATCAATCCTACTTAAGGTTTGTCGTTTCTCTTCTTCTTCCCTGGAAACAGGTTTTTTCTTGGCATGCTTTCTTGAATGACTCTCATTATCCATCTTTGCCCCTCTTTTTCAAGCAACTGGAAAATTCCAAGCCCTGTTTCTCTCTTCTCTTTATATATATATATATATATATTTTTTTTAATCAGTTTTATTTATTTTATTTTATTTATTTCATTTTTTATTTTTTATTTTATTTTATTAACTTTTATTATTTTATTTTATTTTATTTTATTTTTTCGATCACCTTATATATGGACACCAGCAACTTTATTGTTTAAATTATATCTCTATTGAGGGTTTCTTCCACTGACCATGGTTAGTCAATTTCAGAGCAATGCTTATTAATTAAAGATTATTCCTCTACACTACTTCAACAGGAGTAATCACTTTCTGATTTTATAATGTGCATCTTTAACACTGTAATGGCTCTTTTTTTTGTTCTCATATAAAGAAAAATCACAATGGCACAAGTTAACACTCAACACACAATTCATCGAATTACCAGAAAAAGTGTCCCAAACTCATCTTCAAGGAGAATAAACCCTAAACCTAAAACAGTTATAGCCCTTAACAGTATTTAAACCAAATGCTAATATTGTATTGATTGATTGATCAGTCCATTGCCAAGTCTTCCTTCTAAATTACTACAGCATATAACTTACGGTTTTATACTGTACATGAGTAAATGCATGTAGCCTATTAATCCAAATCAAAAAATTGTCTTACTACCAATTATTTTTAAATGTGTATCAACAACTATAACCAAATATATACACATTCATTAAAATGCAGATATTTTATTAAAAAGAGTTTGTGGATAGAATCACACTGGCCTTGTCACTGGTTTCAGATGCATGTGCTGTCATCAGCAAGTCTCAATCCTTGTGAAGCTAGCCAGCTGTCCTCTGTCCACCTCTAGACACACTCCTTGAGCTCTGGTCTCCTCCTTGAACTCTCTCTCCGCAAAAAGAAAAGACAGACAAACAGTTTATTAGGTTACTAGATGCAATAAACACCTCCCTACTGCAAGTCTTTCCTTTCTTTCAAAAATTCTCTATTATAACTCTAGAATGTTATAATTTTTCCTAAAAGATTCTCACTTTAAATAAGTGTTTTCCCAAAATTAATCAGGCTTCATCAAAAAATTCTCCACCACATAAATCTCATATATTTTATATTTTATCAAAAGTCCTTTTCAGGCTTATTAAGACAAAATATCTTATACATTAATATTCATGTATATAGTATTATCATTACTACTATTATTATTATTATATCTCCTATTCTCAAGTTCTATTACCTCCTATACCTTATTCAACATCAAATCTATCACATTGGCCACATATACAACAAAAATCAACAGACAATAAACAACAAACATCCAAATTTAAATACCGGTAATCACATATCTGCAGTTACTTTCTACTTTTTAACTCTATTTCCTATTTCACTGTTATCCTTTTCTTATTTCTTTTTTAGTTTCCTAGTTATTCAACTTTCCCTTTATTTTGTCTTCTTTTTATCTTCTCTTTATCATTTAGATTATTATTTATTGTCCTCTTTTAATCCTTTTAAAGCCAATTTTCACATAGCGACCAAAAACACATGTCTTACTATTTAGGTGTACAGGCTCCTCTACTTAACTCTTTGTGTTTAGTAGTTAAAGGAAACCATATCTAACTCTTGCACGGTATCATTTCTTACAATGTCTTACTGAGTAGATCACAGACGCCGTCACCAATTTTTGCTGCTTATTTTAGTTCAACTCATGTTACTAATTCAAGCTTTTTACTCTTATTTCTTATTTTCCTATTTCTTCATTCTCTTATTTACTCTTATTTTTTAACTGTAGGCCTATTTTACTTCAAGTTTCCTATTTCCTTAATTCTCTATTTCCCCCCTTTTTGCGTTGTCTGCAACGCAAACAAAATCCTAAATTTAGATAAATGTAAAACGATAACCAACTTCTAATCATCAGAACAACAATCACCCACACAAGAATTCTTTAACGGTGTGACCCAACAGCAAACCAGTGCACAATATTGTGAAAAACTCACACTTTTCAGAAGCCTAGGTCGATGCAGGAGCCGGCTGGTCAAGCTGAAGAAAAATGCTGAAGGGACCACAAACACGTCCAAGTTCGTGACGCCAAAAATGTGGTATATTGATGTGTTGATGAAGAGAAGGGATCACCGCCGACACGTCTTTTCTTGCATTCAAAAAGAGTTTATTACAAGAAGAAGAACAGTGTACAAAAATGCCGAATCGTGGAGCATCTCTGGTCCAATATGAGATCTCTCTCTTGGCCCAAAGCTCTAACCTTATATATGTTTTCTAAAACTCCACCTTCTCCCACAGAAGGATATAACTGACCAGGATGGTCAGACAAAGACAGGATCTAAAAACAGAATTTATCCTTAGCTTTCTGACATTTAACCTCTTGACCAAGCTAACTTAAGAATAGATAGTGTCCAGTATCCCCAGAAACTATGACCCACAGAGATGGGTAGATGACAAGAAACACATTTCTCAGGATACATTCCACACTACTGCTAGACACCTAATCTAAACATCTTGCTGTAAATGTATGTGTGTGCCTTTTCTCTTGTAACATCTGAATTTATTCATATTTATTCCATTTAACTATAAACTGTTACTTATTACAAATGAAGTTCCTATCCAAATGGTGACTTACTTCTAACCTATCCCTTAACTTTTAGGCTAAGAAAACACCATAAAAAACATAAGATAATTGAAGATATTAAAGCCAAAATGTTCAGGTGGAAAATACACTACAC
>NW_028220252.1:0-6754 GCF_045865225.1 Trachurus japonicus | reverse complement strand
TAGGGTTGGGCGGTATGACGGTATTATACCGCGTGACGGTATAAAATGTCTACCGGTAGAGATTTTGCAATACCGTTTATACCGGAGAAAGAGCAGATGTCTGCGGCATCTCTCTGAGTCACTGTAGTTAGACTGCCTCGACACACGGGGGAGCCGGCACTGCAGCAGACTGCTTGGCGTGGTTGCATCAGCATGACGAAGAAGATTCACTCCAGCTGTAATTTTTTTTCGATCGATCAGCTGTGTTTCACGTACGTTTCACGTACCGTTTCATGTGTCATAGTTCTGATGTTTAGACAGATGAATTAGACCTCTAACACATCCTAAAGTTTGACTTGTCAGAGTTTTTCAGAAGAGGAGTAAGTCAGGTTATAAGCGATGCTAATTTCTGTTAGCCCGTTTATGGTGTTTTACATTATACGTTAGCATTAAGCTAGCGGGCTTTTTATGCTTAGTTGTGACACTGGCTGTGTGTGTTTTAAACGTTGTTTCAAACTATGTAGGTTCGATTGAACATCTTTGATGCCTAAATATATATTGCCGCTTAACATATTGCTTTACTCCTCTTTCCATGTGCCATTTTTACTGTAGGACAGGCTAGCCTAGGACACTGTTTATTATGGTCACTTCCGTCCCTCCCACCCACCGTTTTTCCGTCAGTTGTTGAAATTTGAGCCCTTTTGTACTACTTTACGTCGACTGTAAAGGTTACTTAGGAACTCTAAAGTAACTTCTTTGATTTTCCCGGTTTGACCTGTTTGAACAGCCATAGACAGCACAGACTGTAGGCATTTTTGTAAAATGCAAATTTGTGATTCTGTGATTTATTTTTTTATATATAATTGCACCAACTGGAGCCAGACTGCTCTGGCATTTTTCCTGTCTTTTTTTAAATAGAAATCCAAGTTGAAAAATAAAAGAGGAAAATGATCAAATGCGACAGTATGGGTTATTTTAAGCCATTAATTGAATTTACAGGGGGAAAAAACATACCGTGATATATACCGTTACCGTGATATGAAATTACTCATACCGTGATAAAAGATTTTGCTCATACCGCCCAACCCTACCTGAACACATCCTCTGGTTTCTTCAGGATTCAGTCTGGATGCTCCTTGAACTGGCAGCATCAGCGAAAAATACATATTGAATCGGAATATCGAGAACCGATCAATATGGAAAAATATATTGTGATAAAGTTTTTTGCCATATTGCCCTACCTTACCAGACAAAGTATCATGGTTCCAAGTATTATCGCGATACTGCAGCCTTTTAAAAAATATATTATTTTTATGAACTGCCAATGTATTTACACAAGTTATAATTACATAAATGAACATATTTCAACTTTTTTAAATCAACAGACACAATATTTGATATGGTGAATTGGTCTTTCCTGCCACTACACTATTATGATTATATTAACTCTGATATGAATTACATCTTATTACTATATTTAACTACTTACAAGCATAAACTGATTTAGCCTATTGAACTCAGCCTGATCTAAACATTAATAAAACTCAATAACCTATCACATAAGCAGCTCCATGTTGTCCTTGTGTGATGTCCAGGGACAGGTCAGGACAGTCTGAGGACAGAGAGCTTTGAGGTTGAAGTTTATATTAATGAAGGGTGCACTGTGAGACTGTGACCTGACCACATGTCAGCTGTAGGGGAGGAAAACTCTGCTGTTCTCAGCTCCACTGTGACAAGCTTTTTTTGTTGTTGTTGTTTTTTTATAAAGCTCCGGTAGCGACCCACCTAAAATATGGATGGACACGCTGCACTGGCACGGATCCAGTGTATTTATCAGAGCTTGGTCACCATGCTGAGGCAGCTGTGTTTATATGGAGTTTGATACTTTCAAACTCTTCAGGCAATGATCAGTGTCGGCGGCTTTTTGACTCGTTAGACTCAGTGGTCGCCGGCATTTTAGTGAACGTACACAGCTGAGGCCAGTTTCACAACAGTTTTTGTTGCCTGTTTTCACTGACAGCTGTGTGATTAGTGCACTGCGCACACTCTGAAGCCTGTTTTAAAGAGAGATCCCACTATATTATGGACGCCACCAGTAACATGCAAACAGCCAATCATTCAGCAGCTGTGTAGTTAGGTTGCAGCACCGTTGCCATGTGGGTTTGAGAGCAGAGCAGCGTGTAGTGAAAAGCCAGGAGGAGAGTAGAATAACTCGGTAACTACGAGTGAAGTGGGGGGGCAACCATCATTCCGACATCCCACCAGTCCGACATAGGTCTCTAATTGTCTAAATGGCAACATTTAATTTTCTATCAAATGTCCCATTATTCCGACAATTTTTGCCTCCTATGGTCGGAATGACGGTATTTTTTTCTTTTTTAAACATCCTGCCTTTCCGACAATTCCTTTAATAGCGTATTTTTTCCCCAAAACATTTTGCACTGGTTGGGCTCAGGCAACGATGAAAGGAGTTGGTTAAGTTTAGTAAAAAGACCAGGTAGAGGCTAGACAGGCAGACTAGTCCCTGTCTGCGCTCTGTTGCGCAATTACTCACAACCATGTGGGTATTCCTCTATCAGCATGTCTTAAAAAGGGAGTCACCTGTTGAGTAACGCACATTTCCTTATATTAACTCATTGGCTGCCAGCCATTTTCAGAGCAGAGTGCCCCATAATGCCAGCCGTTTTACAGCATTTTGACTGATCTTATAAGACCCACAGAATATTGTGTTCTATGACTATGTAAACACGGAAACTACCAAGAAAAAGAGTAGACTCTCTTCTTTCACTGGGAAAAAAAGTTTGTTTCTACCTTTTCCCCTTCTTTAGTAAACAGCAGTAGAACATAGGCTGGTTTCACCAAAAACACCTGTTTTTGACCAAATACTGAGAAAACAAGCTTTTTGTGGAAAGAAACATGTCAAGCAGAACAGTGACTTTGACGTCAATATTTTTTGCTTTAGTGACACCTCAAACATCTGAACAGTGTTTTCCTTCTATAAAACCACAAAAACAACACTCAGAAAGGACTTTTGATGGCAAAATAAAAATAGATACTAAAAATGCATGAACATGTTTTCACAGTCGGACTTTTCTCCTCCACTTTCTGACCGTCCTATCAGGTCGCTCTGACTCTACACTGCCAGGCTTCTTTTCATGACAACCCGAGACGGACAAACTGACACTCCACACGGGGACGGCTCTCCATTCCGACACACCTCCACTTCGACACACCGCTGTTCCGAAATACCCCCACTTCGAAACACCGCTGTTCCGACACCCTCCCCCCGCAGCTGTCCAATGTCCAAGGTGCTGAACCGTGTGACGTTGTTTACACTCTGTGTTGCGGCTTGTCTGTGAAACGTGCGCTGTCCCATTTGCTTTCTCCCCGACTCCGTTGTTGGAGATCTCCCACACAGTAATAGAAATACACCCCCCCCCCCGCTCCGCTCGAGCGCGGCTGGACCCGGCTTGAGCTCACAGGGGCGCGAGGCTGCTGCAGCCGCCGCTCGTGCTGACAGCTGACTGAGGGAGATGCTTTGGTTGGGCTTAGGCAATGAAGAAAGGAGTTGGTTAAGTTTAGTAAAAAGACCAGGTAGAGGCTAGACAGACTAGAAGCATAATGAACATTATATGTCATTAATATTAAGTAGGCCTATTTGCTTGTTTTGCAGTTAATTATGCACATGATCCGTTTCGACCCCAAAAAGGAAAAAAGGATCAATGCGCACTGCGCACTGGGGGTTTCCCCCAATAGCCTTTTCGGAATAGCGGGGTCTTTAGAAAAAATAGAAAACCCCGCTGTAACGATGAATGGAAGTCTATTGTCGGAAAGGCGGGGCTTCGGAAAGGCGGGGTGAAACCACTCCACACATTCACCATCGCTTCAGTTGCCTTTGGCTCCACTTACACTCTTCCCTCTTTTACAACTTTCACTTTCACTTTTCGGTAACACTTTATTTTAAGGGGTCCTTGTTCCTGTGTAGTTACCTAATTAATTACAGTTTAATTACCTATGTAACTACATGTAATAGCATGTACTTACATTGTAAATACATAGTGTATTTTGGTGTACTTACAGGTCCTTGTTACACTTGTAATAAGAAATGCTTGTTACAATACCTGGTCAAAGTGGCCTCTCTCTTTGGGGAAGGGGTACATCTGCAAGAAAAATGGGTGAAACCACAACCCATGTTGCCTGGGAAAACTTTTCCATCAATCTTCCTCCTGTCTCTTGAGTCTTGGAACATTTATGCTGTTTCACAACTTAGTCTATGTAACAGTTGTGTTAATACACACTTGTTACTCTTTGATACAGTGGAATGAGCACATTGAAGTGTACCTGCTGGGATACCTCAGTCCTTACACATTAACTGCAATAACCAGTGTCTTTGATAGTGTACCACGTGTGCTGTTACACAACTTAATATATGTAACAGTTGTGTTAGTACACCGTTGTTACTCTTTGATACAGTGTAATAAGCACATTAAAATAAAGTGTACCACGTGTGCTGTTACACAACTTAGTATATGTAACAGTTGTGTTAGTACACCGTTGTTACTCTTTGATACAGTGTAATAAGCACATTAAAGTGTACCTGCTGGGATACCTCAGTCCATAAACATTAACTGCAATAATCAGTGTCTTTGATAGTGTACCACGTGTGCTGTTACACAACTTAATATATGTAACAGTTGTGTTAGTACATCGTTGTTACTCTTTGATACAGTGGAATGAGCACATTAAAATAAAGTGTACCTGTTGTGCTGTTACACAACTTAGTATATGTAACAGTTCTGTTAGTACACCGTTGTTACTCTTTGATACAGTGTAATAAGAACATTAAAGTGTACCTGAGATACCTCAGTCCTTAACTGCAATAATCAGTGTCTTTGATAGTGTACCACGTGTGCTGTTACACAACTTAGTATATGTAACAGTTGTGTTAGTACACCGTTGTTACTCTTTGATACAGTGTAATAAGCACATTAAAATAAAGTGTACCACGTGTGCTGTTACACGATTTAGTATATGTAACAGTTGTGTTACTACACCGTTGTTACTCTTTGATACAGTGTAATAAGAACATTAAAGTGTACCTGCTGGGATACCTCAGTTCTTAACCATTAACTGCAATAACCAGTGTCTTCGATAGTGTACCACGTGTGCTGTTACACAACTTAGTATATGTAACAGTTGTGTTAGTACACCGTTGTTACTCTTTGATACAGTGGAATAAGCACATTAAAATAAAGTGTACCTGCTACATACTTACATGTAACATCATGCAGAAACTTGGTACTCAAGTATTTTTACATAAACCAATAACTAGAATAGCATTTTTTCAGAAAATGAGACAATGCTGGATAACTCAATTCATATGGAACTGAAAACATCATCAGCAATCTGTATGCATAAAACCACACACTCAAAAAAATGCATTTCAGTGTTCCTTTATCGTCCTTTATTTTTATTATCCCCAAAAAACCACAAGGCTTGATCTTTTCCTGTCCTTTAATGGAGTCCTCTATTTCTCCTCCATAAAACTGAAATGATCACAGAAACACAATTTACTTACAGTACTTACAGTAGCATTGCATGAATAGGTACACTTCAATTAGCATCCAGATTAACAAAATGAAAAGAGTTAGCATAGACTGAAAGCTAGCAAGGTATATTTACCGAAAACATAACTAATCATGTCTTAATTACAAAAATACACAATCATGTAACACTATTGACATATTCTACTCACAGATAGACATTCCCCAAGGCAAAAGCATCCAACAATATTATTTAGCAGTCTGTTTAGCCGTCTGTGCTCACTTTTACACCCGAGCATGAGAAGTGAGCATGCAACAGAAAAAACACAACATAGCTGGACTTGACGAGCCGAGCGCTCACTTCGACGCGGTTTCTCTGAACCAAAGAGAAGACCACTCACTCGGACGTGGTTTCTTTGAACAAAAGCACACACTTTTTTAACCCTCAAAGACAGTACAAAGACACTGGTTATTGCAGTTAATTTGTAAGAGTTGAGGTATCCCGACCCAGGTACACTTTATTTTAATGTGCTCATTCCACTGTATCAAAGAGTAACAACGGTGTACTAACACAACTGTTACATATACTAAGTTGTGTAACAGCACACGTGGTACACTATCGAAGACACTGGTTATTGCAGTTAATGGTTAAGAACTGAGGTATCCCAGCAGGTACACTTTAATGTTCTTATTACACTGTATCAAAGAGTAACAACGGTGTATTAACACAACTGTTACATAGACTAAGTTGTGAAACAGCATAAATGTTCCAAGACTCAAGAGGCAGGAGGAAGATTGATGGAAAAGGTTGCCCAGGCAACATGGGTTGTGGTTTCACCCATTTTTCTTGCAGATGTACCCCTTCCCCAAAGAGAGAGGCCACTTTGACCAGGTATTGTAACAAGCATTTCTTATTACAAGTGTAACAAGGACCTGTAAGTACACCAAAATACACTATGTATTTACAATGTAAGTACATGCTATTACATGCAGTTACATAGGTAATTACACTGTAATTAATTAGGTAACTACACAGGAACAAGGACCCCTTAAAATAAAGTGTTACCCACTTTTCACCTTCACATTCTTCCTCACTTTAGCTGCAGCTGCTGCAGCTCAAACATAGTACATGCTCACGACAGTAGGTGGAGCATCAGACGGCAGAGTGACAGGCTGCTGCCACGCTTCACTGACGAAATATGACTAGGGATGTAACGATACACTCAACTCAC
>NW_028220251.1:0-8065 GCF_045865225.1 Trachurus japonicus | reverse complement strand
GTGAAGGCAGCGGCAGGGGCGGATTGGCCATAGGGAGTACCGGGAGTTTTCCCGGTGGGCCGGTCACTAATGGGCCGATAGGCGGCCGTTTTTTATTTATTTATTTATCTTTTTTTTTATCGCCATGCCTCGCGCCTTGCCTGTTGTAACTCTCCCGGCCCAGGGAGAGAGACATGCATCGGCTCGGCCCACAGTGCTCAGCTGCAGACACAGCAGAGAGGTGATGATTGGCCCAGTGGCTTGTCTACCTGGCCCAATGGCCCTATGAGAGGCTACAGAGGCCCAGGAGTCCCACCCACGCATGTTCTAGACCCCCCCCCCGTCCAATCACATTTAATGATGAGGAGTCATGATGAGAGAGAGAGCGAGAGAGAGAAAAAAACAAAAACACCAGCGCACGAAAACGGAAAAGAAAAGTAAAAAAAACCGCAAAGGCAGCGCGGAAAAATGGAGGAAAGTAACAGAAAAAGAAAAGCTCTAGCAGCACAGACTGCTGAAAGTACAACGATTACGCAGATGTTTGCTGCAGGGGCCGCCTGGCCTGGCCAGGGCTAGAAGCACCGATGCTGCAGCTTCAGCAGCAGGTCCTTCACGTGAGTCTGAAGAGAGTGAGGCTCCCGTTACCAGTGCCCTTATGGTGCAGGAGGAGGCTGAAAAAATAAGTGTTGAGGAAGTCAGGAAGACTCTCCACCATGTGAAGGAGGTAGTGATAACCGTGTTAAGCAGGTATGTGCTTTCCAGAATGGTGTGGATAAACATTCATTAAAATACTGTAAATGGTCCAGAACGGTTGCTATGAACTTTACTTGACATAATAAATAGCTATAGCTAATAACTCTGATGGTGTGGTGTGTTACAGCTAAATCTAGTTATCTAAAGTATTGGAAAACAATAACTATATTCATATACTATCCTCATTAATTGATTAGTTGCTTTTATTAAAGTGCCCTCACTCAAATTTGGTCATGAAGGACATTGAGCTAACAACTTAACAGATATGTATGCTTTCCATATTTTTTTCAGTCAGTGTTTATGGTTTATTGTCCTTTCAACAGTTTAACATTATACAGTTAAAATTAATAAAACACAGATTAACTACTGTTACAGTAAAACATCATTCTGCATACATATTACTCATGATGCAGTACACACATTACAAGTATTTCTTGTCATGCTTCATTGTCTATACATATTATGTTGAGCTGTACTGTCTTTCTAAGATAAAATTAGTGTTTGTCCATTTTTCAGATCATTGTACTATTGTTTTCCATACTTTAGCCAACTAGCCAAAGTTCTGATTGCATGCAGACTCATTATGTGCATGTAATTTTGTCCAAACTTAACTTATTCCACACTATTCCTCTACTTTGTTGTATATTGTATATCGTTTAGTAGTGGTGTTATTAAGAGCTTGTGTGTTTGTATGTACATCAACAGTGCTAGTTGGCAAAATATCCGCGTGCAGATAGTGGGCCGGTCTGGACCAAAAAGTCCAGGGCCAAATTTTTGTCCCAGTCCACCCCTGGGCAGCGGTGACGTCTCTCAGTCCCGGTCCCAGAGCTGAGCAGCCAGGTACTGGAGAGACCTTTCAAGTTAGTAAGAACAAAAATCAACCCCAACTTTTGACCTCATCATCATGATACCTCCAGCTTTTTCCTTGAAATAACGTGATGAGGTGGATTCAGGAAAAAGCTGTGATCTCACTTTGACTTCACCTGTTGAATCCAGTTGACTCAGTGTAGATAAAGAGAAGGAAACAAAGAGGCTGATAGATACTGAGAAATCTATTATGTACATTTATGAAACAGAATGGGCAAGAAATAATTGTGAACATTACCCACAGGAACTCATTATCCATATCCTATATTACACCCCATACAATCACAAAGGCAACATTTTCTTTCAAGCAATCTGCAGCTGGATTTTGTTCCAATGAATTAATGAGTATTTCTTTTTAGTTTCTGGTCATGCCATCCTTGTGCGGCATTAAATGACAGGTGAAAATATCGTACATAAGTACAAACCTATGGTTGTTTGTTTTGCCAAACAACACTGTACATAGTTCCTGAGCCAAGAGAAAGTGGTGAAGCAGCAGACTGGAGGAATCTGGCACAACTTCACCAACTAACAAGGTGCATGGTGAAACTGAGGAAACTTTGAAAAAAAAAAAAACATTCCAGCAACACTTACTGTAAAAGAACAAATGTATTTACCAGAAGAAAATATAGAGCATATATACACACATAAACAAAAGGCAGAGGAGACGCAATATAAAGACTGTCTCCTCTGTGCAAGCAGCTGAGGAGCCCGGGGCTCAGCTGGAGAGCCGGGATGGGCCGGCAGCTCCCGACCGATCTCGGGAAGCGCTGACATCATTGAAACTACCACACTTAGGTCAGACACGGTCCTGATGCCTAGGTTAACCAAGCATGTGCTGTTGCTAGAGTCGAGTGTCCCCTGGGAGGAGTGGATGCGGGAAAACCCTGGGAAAAAAAGGAGCCGAATAGCTGACCTGGTAGCTGAGTGCCGGAGGGTGGAAGCTGTGAGCTAGTGGAAGAGGGATGTAGGGGCTTCGCAGGCCAGTCTCTACATCGCGGTGGGGGCTGCCTGGGGCTTCTTGGTATCTGTTTGCTCTGATTGAAGAGGGTTGATGTGTGGTGCTGTGTTACCTGAACGTAAGTCAGGGCCTGGTCTATGGTGGCTCTGAGAGCTACGCACACTGCAACTGAACAAAACACCTGCAAAGACACACTGTTAATTCAGGAAGCTTTATGAATTTGACAACACAGGGGAAGTGTTCCTGAGGATACAAAAAAAAGCTTGATTTTTGGGCTGTAGAAGTTCTCAAGAAAACAAATACATTTCACTTCCTGTTTCATTTTGCCTGCATAACCGCCAAAGCGCCTTCTGATGTTCAGAGTGCCCATTGCCTGGAGCCTGCATATGGTAAATACAGTGTGATGGAAGCAGTAAACCTAGAGGTGGTTAGTTGTGCAAGATATTAAAACTGCATATTTTCATCAATACTTAAAACGAGTTTCTCTGCTGCCCAGTGGTCAAAAAATGTTGTTAAATGCAGCTTTAGAAAGTAAAACAGATACTGTAGTTTCACAGTTGGAATCAAATCTAATTAAATATATTAAATACAGAAATATAAATACCATGGACTCACGCTTTTCCCACCGGAGAGTTCTGTCTGATGCAGAGGCATTCAAAACATGTTCCTCCACTTCCATTATATTACATAAATAAAAAAGGGGATGAACAGTGGCAAAGCAAACAAGGATACAACATCAAGAGGTAAATTAAACAAGCATGTGTGATGTTTATAAAGACAAACCGGATGCCACAAAGGCAGTTAGCTGAACAGTGGCTGTGTTTGGGGCTAGAAGCAGTCTCTCTGTAGAGAGCTGTCAACGCTTTGGCCCATGGCCCAACTCATCCAGGCTGCTGTGTTTGTGTGTGTGTCTGTATGAAACAATGTGAAGAAGCCTTCTGTTGTCTTTCATAGACACACTATGAAAATTTTTGTCCTCATGAAGTGCATGGTGCTTTTCTGCTAAAATTGGGGTTTGTGCTGTCCACACAGATGTCAGCAGAAAGCACAGAGGTGACTACAGACATGGAGACTTTACAGTGTCTCACATGTCACGTTTCCTTATGTAGGATTTACCACATAATATGCAAAAGAAAAGTCCACACACCAACAAAAGCTCCAGAGCAAAAATGTATTATCATGTATTAGGGGGGAGAGTAACGTTTCGGGCTCAAGACCCTTCCTCAGACTAACTAAGGGTCTTGAGCCCAAAACGTTACTCTCCCCAAAACATGTTGCCCTCGCTGCCTTAACAGCTTGCTGGTATGTGTCAAGACAGACATCTATTATCTATTATCATTATCTACATTTCTGATTCATCCAGCAGTCGAACAAACCCACGTGTTGTTTGTACAATCAAAACCAAACCATCCTGTTGAAAAAGCAAAGCAGCTCCACAGGATTTAAGTCTAGAGACTGTGCTCGTTCTCCATCATGTGGAGCCTCCGTCTGGTTCTGTTCTTCTAATGTTTTCCTTCATTATCTCACTGGAGGATGAAGTCCTGACCACCCAGTCTGTCTTCCTTTTTTACTTGTCTTTTTCTCAGCACCCTGACAGCAATAAACACTCAACTTAGTTATCATTTGCATTTGTATCACTTAGGGCGCTTTCACACCTAATAGTCCGGACCAAGGTCCGAACTTAATTTTTTTTTTGTTTCCATGTAGTCCAGTAAAGTTTGCTTTCACACTGCTATTATGACAGCAGACCAAAGGATCTACCTACGTCATGACGTCATTACCCGCAAGGGCTGCGCCTGCTTATAACTGTCAGTGATTGGCTTGTGGATGACCATCACGTTTGTTTAGGTCGTAGTCGTAATACTAAGAAAAAAAAAAAAAAAAAAATGTGTTGGGAAGCACGCTGTGGTTCGTAATTTCGGTGCAGAAGAGAGAGTTTGGAGCTGACGAAAGGAGAGAAAAAAGAGAGCCTCGTGCCGAGGCTCATTGATGAGAGTGGCAGTGATCAGCTCCGGTGACCACGGCGCTGACGGACCCGGTGTAACATGACGACCCCGCCCCCGCTGAGGAGGAACTATGAAGAACTCAGCTGTGAGTGAGACGGGCAAATCTGACGTGACGTCCTGTATTTTGTCCGATAGTTTGAACCTTCCAAAAACATGCTTTCACATTATGCAGCAGCGGACCTTGGTCCAGGATAGTCCGGACCGAGACCACCACCCAAGGCCGGACCAAAACTCTTTACTTTGGTCCGAACTATCTGGAAAGTGAAAGCGTCCTTAAGCTTCTAAGAAATCTAAAAAAAAAAAAAAAAAAATAGAGAGCCCTGGAGGGAAACACACTTGCTTTTTCTGTAATTTAGGTGCATATGTAGTATCTACTCATTCTAAGAGACAGTAGCATTTACGCTGAAAGCTGTGAACGTGACCTCAAATGCTTTTGTACATAACGACAAGTTTGTGTGTGTGTGCAGTTACCTCAGCATGATCATCCATAAATCTACATAGATGTAAGGTACAGTGCACTTTGAACACAGGAAATATGAGGAAGCTGGTTGATCCCTACAATGAATCAGCATCAGAATCAGAATAATGGTTATTTGTAGTAGGGCTGGGCGATAAAACGATAACGATATATATCGCGATATAACTTTACTCAATAGCAATATGAAACATGGTCGATAGAAAGTCGATAGGTTTCATTCATTCATGTTTTGAAACAGCCAATGAAAACGAGAGTTGCGCCTCGCTGAACCACTGGCTGAGCCAACCAGGTTAGATTGACACAGCACAGGAAGACTGTACACAGCACAACAACACGTGGTAATGTTTGGGCTGCTGCAGCCTGGCGTCAGCAGCGGGACATCGCCAGTAAAAAGAGAGAGAAAATGAGTGTTGCCTCAAAAGAAAAAATGGAGGAGAACTAGGACGAGTGGCCGCGAAAAGACGTGGTACGTCATGTTTACATTAACCCAGATTGATTGAACTCTAATACAGTAGGTGTAAACAACCCTAAACTTTAACCACGGAGACAGCAGGCAGTCGGAGCGGCTCGCCGTCACACATCAAAGGGAGCGCAGTCACGGCGTGGCCGCTCTGCTGCTGCTGCTGCTGCTGCTGCTCACACCAGAGCGACACTGTTCAGCTGTGCCGACCTAAACACTGGCCACTTGCGAAGCAAGTGCTAACCGCGGCGATTTCTCTTCCTATTTCTTATACAGCCGGGTTTAGGCTGAGAATGATCGCTAATTAGACGGGCCACGTCAGGTCCGGGTTTTAATGTTCACGTCCGTTTATAACTGTAGCAGCAGCAGAGAGGTGGAGCAGCTGCTGTATGGGGAGCCTGGCTCTAGTCTGACCTGATGTAATGTTAAAGAACGCCTGAACAGCGGAGTGATAATGTCTGTAAAAAGACCCAGTGCTGTTGTTCTGTATATCAGCACTCATGTATGTCTCTTGTCCAATCAAATTATTTGGTTGAAACTATCTGTATATAATACCAGTTTTATTTATCTGAAACTGTTATTAGGCTGCTCATTGCTTTTATATGTTAATCATTACATCTGAAATGTTCAATTTTTGACGAAAAATAAATATTTAAATCAGAAATAACCTTCTGATATCTTCAAATCTCACTTGTGAGTATGATGGAACATTTAGGCTTGACAAAAACAGTGACTTGAGTCCTATCGTGATATATATCGATATCGACTGATATGAAAAAAATTATCGTGATAGGATTTTTTCTCATATCGCCCAGCCCTAATTTGTAGTCTATTGAGAGAATAGTGGAGTGCTCTGCAATCAATGGACTCTAATTATACCTGCAAAGCTTTGCGATTCACTTAGTGACTCTGTTTATCTGTTATCCACTTTGTCATTTTAATCACTGTCATCTGCCTGTCTTTTAATGTCTGTATTTAAAGTGTCTTGTTCTCTCACTGACAGTGTTGCACTGTGTGTTTCATAATGGACAGATGTGCCACTTTACTCACATATATTGTTTTATACATTAACAAAAGGCCTCATCTAAAAATAACTAGATGTTTCCATCTGAGTGGTAACTGTGAGTAGGGCTGATTCATTTCTGGTAACTGAATTCAAACTGTGTCAGGTCAAAGGTCAAAATGAGATGGAATACACCAATCAGCCACAGCAGTAACACCAGTTACTTGTTTGAAGGTTATGGCTAATATAGACATCCAGCCTGTATGTGGTGACTATGAACATGTGTAGAACAATACATGAAACTAAGACAGCTGTACATGACTTATATTAGGTGATTTGGTAATTTGGTGGATAGCAGTCTCTCGCCTCTCAGCAAGAAGGTTCTGGGTTACTTCCTTGCCCTTTACATGTTACATGTTCTCCCTGTGCCTGAAATAAATATTATTTAAAACGGGTGAAAATAGTAGCCCTATGAGGTGGTGGTACCTGACCCCCCTCCGCCCCAACCCCATATTAAAGCAGAAGTAAGTGGTCCGGTCGTTTTCGCTAATGCTGCGTTCCAGGCAGGCTTTTGAAATCGGCTTCAAGTCACAACTTACGACTTTGTAGCGTTCCAGGCAACCCACTCGTGTTTTTCCGACCTGTTTTACCGGTGAAAGTCACTATAACGGCCACTCGTAACTTCCGACCGGTGAACTCGTACCAGATCGAACTGGTACGACTTCACGGTCGGAAAAATACGAGTTTCCTTGAACGCACCATAACAGTCCTCGTCGCTACGTCGCCACATTCACGGCGTCCCTTGGCTGCACACACAGCCCTGCATGCCGTTCTCTCTCCTCATTGGATAAAAACTGTAGGATACAATAAATGTTTTCTCCTCGACTCAGAGCAGAGCAGAGTGACTGACAGACCCGTGTTTCAGTCCAAACACTCTATGTAAGTGATTGCTGTCGGAAGATATAACTATTTAAAGCAGATAACAGCGGCACGGCCGTTTCGGCTAATGCTGTGTTCAAGGCAGGCTTTTGAAACCGTAAGTTACAGCTTCAAGTCACAACTACGACTTAGTAGCGTTCCAGGTAACCCGTAGCTCGTGTTTTTACCGTCCTGTTGTCTGTGAAAGTTCCCTATAACGGCCACTCGTAACTTCCGACCCGTGAACTCGTACCAGATCGAACTGGTATGACTTCACAGGAAGGAAAAACACAAAGTACGAGTTTCCTTGAACGCACCATGAGTTAGCAGCCCCCGCCCTTGTCAGGCATCAATTGGTCCTCGTGCTACGTCACCACATTCACGCGCATCCCTTGGCTGCACACACAGCCCTTCATGCCGTTCTCTCCCCTCATTGGATAACACTTGTATCCCACAAGGAAAATTTTCTCCTCGGGTTACAGCAGAGTAGAGTGACGGAGAGACTCGTGTTTAGGCTGAAATACTTCATGTAAGTGATTGCTGACGGAAAATAGGACTATTTAGGATTTATATTAACAAAAACATTCCACTGATATCTGCTTTAAGACTTATATTAACACAAATATATCACTTACTTCTGCTT
>NW_028220250.1:0-8499 GCF_045865225.1 Trachurus japonicus | reverse complement strand
GGTGATCTACTAACGCCTGATTTCCACCGAGGCCGTCAGCGCCGCGGAACGTCAGCGTCGCGGTCACCGCTGCCGATAGCTGTCACTCTAATCAATATTAATATGTCCACCGGAAGCGCCGCGACACGTCTCAGCAGCGTCCCAGCCGCGGCTCTCCGCGCCGCAGCGCTATCAATCCGCAGCACTTCTATTTTTGACGCTCCCGTTGCTAAATCGCGTCAAGCTCAACAGAGCCGATCGCACCAGACAGGAAGTCAGACACTGTATCAAAGTAAAACACTTCCGCCCCCTTTCAAAATAAAACACAACATGCACGTCATCTAACTTAACAACAACATTACGTCGGAGAATAAAAGTCAGCTGTGTTGGACTAGTTGCAGAAGCACTGCGAAGGAGGCTCAACATGGCCAGGCTTTGTGTTCATCTTCCAGCTCAACAAAACCTCAAGTCGGTTTGTTAAGTCCGGCTCTCATCTTTATGATCTGTGCGTGTTCATATCAAAGGGGGCATTTGGCGTCATATTCAACTTCTGCACAAAATTGATCCACAACGGGCTGATTTCAGCCAAGAGGAGTGCAATTGTTTTAATGGAGAGAGTATGAGCTAGGCTACCCCGTATGTTGTTGTTGATTGTTGTTGTTGTTGTATTTTTAACTGGACCCAGAGTCTGTACTAATAAATTATCTATCTATCTATCTATCTATCTATCTATCTATCTATCTATCTATCTATCTATCTATCTATCTATGAGCGATATAAAAAAAAAAAAGCACGATCGCAGCCTGAAGCAACAGTGTTGCTGCAAATACGACGAGAGGAGGCTGCTTTTAATTTTTCTGACAGCTCTTCCGCTATTATATGAAGCTTTATCCATTTAAACTAAATAAACTAGAGCAAAATCAACTGTCATTTTAAATTGTGTTTTATATTGTTATATATTCCACTGATCGCAAGTATAACGCGAGTGTGTGTTTTATTGGAAGCGAGGCTGAATAGGTTACAGTGGGGGGTTTTGTAGGTGCTGCACTACAAGCAAATCTCATAGGCTATTGCTTCTGTACAAAGACAACAAAGACCTTTTTAAATGTGAAAACAGCGGAGACTTCAAGATTTGCGTTTGGGCAACACTGATATATAACAGGCAAAACACTGGAATTAATTTATTCATGGCCACATTAAGTGAAATTATTAACTTTACTGATTATCCATCTGATTGTCTGTCCTGCTGCGAGCGGACAACTTCTTTCAGTGGTGACCATATACTGTATAAAGGTGGTGACTGACTGTAGGCTATATAAAGTAAAATATAGACTATAGTCTAATATATAATGAGCTCCTGACGCTCAGCTCAACGGGTGAGGAGGCGGAGACAACTCTCGGCGGAGACGCTCAGAGAGAAAGTCAACAGCAGCGATCAGCTGATCTCTCCCTCCGTACAAACGCTCCGTTCTGATCCAGCTCCACTGGACTTTCAAAGTAAAGGTGCCGCCAGCTGTAAATAAATTAAAATAGTGAAACATCAAAAGCTGTCGCCACTTTGTTAATATCAACCGCTCTACACTGTATCAAGAGCAACGATCTCGCGTACGTTCCGTATTCTCGCGTGAATACGGCTGGCTCGCAAGGCAGCGCTGCGCTGCCGTAACACGTCCGGTGGGGATTGACGCCGGGCAGAGGACGGAGCAAAACCGCGACGCTGACGTTCCGCGGCGCTGACGGCCCCGGTGGAAATCAGGCGTTAGAGTAACCCGCTAAATGAAAACACGTGCAAACCGCAATATGTAAATGAGGGTTTTGCGCGTCGTAATCGTTTCCGCCATGGAGAGAGTGGACAGAGAGCTGGATGGACGAAGGGACAGAATGACATTTGATCCGATGCATACAGTGACAGCAGCACGTGTGTTCATCTCTCTCGCGCTCTGTTTAGATAAATAAACAAAAATCGCTACAGGGCCCAACTCGTCATATACTGATGAACAGGCAGGAGCTGCAGCGACAATCACACACCTATAATATGTGTGTGCCGCCCATGATCGAGTGGATTAATAGAGAGCTCAGGTGGGACACACGGATCTAAACACTCTGACCACTGACCAGAGGGATCAAAGATGGGTGAAGGCAGCGGTGACGTGTCCCAGTCCGGGACCGGGACTGAGAGACGGAGCTGAGCAGCCAGGTACTGGAGAGGAGGGGAGAGGAGAGGAAAAGAGAGGAGCGCACTGCAGGACAGACGTGCCCCGTGCGTAACGGCGCGTAAAAGACTTTTAACACGGCTAAAAAACTGTTACAAAATTACCCAGACGTGAGGAAATGCAGAGATGTAAGATCATGGGGCTCTGACAGGTATCAAATCAATAAACGCATAAGTTTTGGCGAAGTTGTATCATTTAGTACATGGTTTTCAGACGTGGTAAATAAAGACGCAAAAACAGCCACCACAATCTCTTCCTGGTTTGGTAAATCACATTGCACACGCTAAATAAATCTATTTGCATCTACTCCTCCCAGTATTTTGCACGTTCTGGCTGAAACGCCCATAGTATATTCATCAAGGCAAACACGCTAAATGGATCGCACGTGCTTTTCTGCCCGTGTGAGGGACGCGATCCTCGGTGCGTCCGGTTAGTAGATCAGGTTCCACATGTGTTTGCGCGTGCAATCACATTTGCACACGTTTTAATACACGCAAACCTTTAGTAAATCCGGCCCTAAGTGCGCACGCAACCAGGGGGCAAAAGACTGCTTCGGTGTGAACTGGTATCAATGTAGATGCCATATTATTTGTAGGGCTGCAAATCCACTCTAAAATGCAAATTTAATTTTGATTTGTCTTGAGGAGAACAGGGGACAAAATTGCTCGAAACATTATTGTGATGACTGATTCATCACTTTCAGACACTTTTCAGGCAAGAATACCAAACATTTGCTTCTACCAGCTGCCATAATGTGTGCAGTTCCCTATTTTCTATCTGTTCATTCAAGCTGAGCGCTTTTGAGTTTTGGACTGTTGGTTCAAAGAACACGAAAAACACTCACTTTGGATTTTTAGAAGCTGATGAACATTTTCTGTCATATAAACAAACAAAAATCCAGAAAATAACCTGTAAAAATATGATCATGACAGTAATCACTAGCTGCAGCCCTAGAAGACAGCACAATCCTTATTCTCAGTTGGGGAAAGGTCTGTCTCACATACTGCGTGACCTGCAGTATTCCTAGCTCAGACTGGCTTTGCTGTTTGGTTACAGATTCAGCTTTAGCGCTTTCCACGAGTGTCAAAGTGGTGCTGACCACCTGACGCCGCACATTTCACCACCACCTGGGACACTTCAGAGGAGGGCAGAGTTACAGCTGAAGCTGTCAAGACAAACAGACGAGTAGCCCACTCGTGCCTGTCGATGAGAAACAGCTCAAACGCAAAATCTGATTCCTTCCACTGGACATTGTCCCTGTTAATTGAAATCCTCGATCAATATTACGTCATCAGGGAACATTATTGTTGTAATTCTTCTCCAAGAAATTTTTTTGATGAAGTTGTTCCCTCCAAAAATAAGTAATCAGATTGCATTTGCTACACTAACAGAGCCACAGACTAAAGAAGAAAAAAAAGCTTCAAGTTTCCCTTGTTCAGCTGCACAGTACACAGCTCCTGATTCAGATGCCGTTCCACAATCAGCGCTACTGTGATCACTTGAAGATGGAAGAATTGTCTCCCGGCACCCCGCATGATGAGCTCCACAGTGAAATGGCCATACTCTGTCCTTGCAATAAAATGAGTTCAAATCTGTCTTGTGACCCCTCTGACTTATCATCTCTCCCCGTCTCCCAGCATTCCTTTCCCCCCCATCAGAATGTAGCGTGTTATCCATCACTGCAAAGATGCAATAAAAACAGATGGTTTGTACTTACAAAGAATTCACTATTTTCCCTTTTATTATAACGGGGAAAGCATCAATTTCAACTATTTTAATATCACAAAAAAGGAAATATGAGCAGTATGAGTTGTATAAGTCTGTCACTTGCTGCAGAATACTGACACAGTCTTCAGTCTCTTTTTGTCCAGAATAATGAAAACTCAATAGCTACTTCTTTAGCAACAAGAGCTCGGTATGCAGTGATGCAAGAGCCTGATCTGGCCTCTCAGACTGTGATCAAACCATATAATAGATGAGGCTATTTAAACCGAGTGAGTCTATACACGCTGCATTAGTGAGATAGCGCATACAGTGTTGCTTCACACACCAGCCATCAATAAATATGGAACAAGAGATGGAGGAAGACTCATTTCATTTCGCTCAACTGCAGAAATTATTTATGTGCATATTTCCTATTATGAATGTGATTCAAAACCAGAACAAAAAGCTGCAGTAATGTCTTCCCTATACAAGAGAACAGGATGCCGACGGACTTACGAGAGGGTCCTCTCCAGTCTTCCTCCTGTGGAGCCGATGATTTCTCCAAGGGTACAGAAGGTCTGGCCCAGGAAGTCCTTAGGGGAACAAAGGATCGAAAAGAGAGAATTAATTGCATGACAGGGCCAGGAGCGAGGCCTGGTTTCAAATCAGGCTCTAAGAAACAGAAAAGAACCACAAATATAACCTGCAGATTCAATAATAATGCTCTGTGTGATGCAGGCGTGGTGCCATTCTTAATTTTTCACATCTCTGAGACACCACAGTGTCCTTAGTGCTGGCAGATTCCCATTTATTTGATAGTTAGATTTTAAACTTTTCCACAACAGTTGATAAGTTAGCACAAGGGAACCAGCTCATTAAAATATATAAACATCACTTTTTACATTTCTGGTCCTCCTGTTATTAAACAGGGTTAACACCAGAGCTCAATAGCAATTATGACAGAATATGAAATCAATAGGGATTGTAAGAGAGGTATTAAAGTTATTAAAACTCCATTAAAGTTTAATCTCACATTATTGAAGTGTCAGTTTAAATTAAACATTAAAGTTAGGGTTTAATTTCACCTTTTGTATTAACCCAATTAGGTCAAGCCCAGGAAGTCCTGGTGGGCCTGGGCCATATTATTTAAATGCTTGTTGGTTGATTGATTATTATTTAAAGGGCCATGCTGTGCATAAAGCACATGTCCTTATTAGTCCATGAGCCAAGACCCCAAAATTGGCCTCCCGCAATCGAACAGGTGGGCAATTTCTAGTTTGTTTTTTTGACTTGGTAGACATCTCTAGTGAACAGTTTGGCAAGATAACCATTGCAAACAGGTAGCTTAGTGGTGGTTATCATGTGTTGAATAGGTGGACCGGTAGAGTGGAAACTTGAAAACTGTGTATAGCGCTTGTTCGGTATTATGCTGTTTGTTGACCACTCAGTGCTTAAATCACTTCAAGGATGTTTTTCCCTTTTATCAAGACCCTACTGTAATAATAACAGACTCACCTCAGGAATATGTGAATGAAAATGTGATAAAAATTAGAACATACACATGAAATAGCCAACGTTTTTAGAGTGTTTTACTTTTCATGCAATAACAAGAACAAACAAATATTTTTTTACACAATTAAAATCAACTAAAGAGCTTGCTCCTTCTGTCACAAATAATGTGGAGCATACTGCCAGTACAGTATTTCAAGTGTCCCTCTGTCAATGACCTACGCCTGGCCAACAGCCTGAACGAGTTCTACTGCCGCTTTGAAAGACAATGGGACAGACCTGATATCCCCCACACCTCCAACCACCAGCCATCGATCAGCAACAGCTCCTCCAAACCTGGATCACCTACACAGCCCCACACCCAAGTGCCACCCTCCCCCACACCTCTCACACCTCTCTCCATCATAGAAATCAAATCAAATCAAATCAAAGAAGGAGAGGTGAAGAGACTGTTTAAACGGCTGAACCCGTGCAAAGCTGCAGGCCCAAACTCTAGCCATTTTCCTACTAACATCAGCGGGTCGACGCAGGTTTTTTAAATGCGGGTCGACCCGCTAACAATCGGCATTTGGCTCCTTTCCCATTGACCAAAATGAGCTGGGTCTGTCTGTCTAACCCCCGCATAAACCAGTCGCCCCGGTTTCATTCGCAGTGCGAGAAACACCGTGTCATGCCCCAGCCGCCCACCATGGAGGACAGCGAGTCTGCCGCGGCCGCCTTATGATGGACGTCCGCGGCACAACATGTCAGTTAAACAGACTGTTGCTTCTTTTTTTTCAATCTTTTTTGGTCAGTGTTCTTTGATCTTCAAATCCCAGTCTTGAATGCAGGCAGAGTTTTGTTTTGGTAGCCTACGTGAGACGCGACTGGTACGATGATGTGGCATCACGTAACGCCCAATGTCATCACATAAATTAGCGGGTTGAGCCGGGTCTGGTGTTCCCACTGCAAGCCGATCAGAGCCGAGCCGATTGAAGGCGATTTTAACCCGCGTTGCTTGCCGAGTCATTTGACACGGGTCGACGGGGGGGCATACATCAGTCCGACTGAAAAGTCCGACGGCTCATTTCTCCGACTACCCATTCTACAGTGTTAAGGTTAGGTTTAGGGTAAGGTTAAGGGTTAGGGCTACTTAAGTCGGAGAAATGGGAGGTCGGACTAATGGACGCAAAAATAAAGAAATGTATGGTCGGAGAAATGGGTAGTCAGACAGACGTCCCAGGTTGACGCGGGTCGGTGCGTTTGTGAGTTTAAACGGGTTTTTTGGCCAGTGGGAAAGGGGTATAAGTCTCCCCCTCCACCCTGAAGCACTGCGCCAATCAGCTGTCTCCGGTGTTCACACACATTTTTAACACCTCACTGGAGAACTGTCATGTGCCAGCTTGCTTCAAGGCCTCAGCCATTGTTCCAGTTCCCAAAAAGACAAGGCTCACAGGCCTTAATGACTACAGACCCGTTGCTCTGACTTCTGTGGTCATGAAGACTTTTGAGTGCCTCGTCTTGACCCACCTTAAGGACATTACAGTTCACCTACAGAGCCAACAGATCTGTAGATGATGCTGTAAACATGGCCCTCCACTAGCACCTGGACTCCCCAGGATCCTACGCCAGGATACAGTTTGTGGACTTCACCTCTGCCTTCAATACGATCATCCCAGCTCTGCTCCGTGACAAGCTCTCCCAGCTTAATGTGCCTGACTCCATGTGCAGGTGGATTACGGACTTCCTGACTGACAGACGGTAGTTCGTGAGGCTGGTGAAGCATGTCTCTGACACCCAGACCATCAGCACTGGATCCCCCCAAGGTTGCGTCCTTTCTCCTCTGCTGTTCTCCCTGTACACCATCAGCTGCACATCTGGACACCAGTCTGTCAAGCTCCTGAAATTTGCTGACACCACCCTCATCGGCCTCATCTCTGATGGGGACGAGTCGGCCTACAGCAGCGAGACGGACCGTCTGGTGTCATGGTGCAGCATGAACAACCTGGAGCTGAACGCTCTGAAGACAGTGGAGATGATAATGGACTTCAGAAAGGACCAAGCTGCCCTCCCCCCTGTCATCCTCTGTGACTCTACAGCGACCCTGGTTGAGTCCTTCTTCTTCCTGGGCACCACCATCTCCCAGGAGCTCCAATGGGAGCAGAACATCAGCTCCCTCACCAAGAAGCCTCAGCAGAGGATAGGCTATACTTCCTGCTGCAGCTGAAGAAGTTTCACCTCCCTGTGAAGATGCTGGTGAACTTCTACACTGCCACCACTGAATCCATCCTCACATCCTCCATGTCAGTCTGGTGTGCTGCAGCTCCAGCCAGAGACAAGGCCAAACTGCAGCGTGTCATTCAATCTGCCCAGAGGGTGATCGGCTGCAGCCTCCCATCTCTTCAAGAGCTGTACATCTCCAGGACCCGGAGACCAGAGCCAGAATAGCTGCTGACCCCTCTCACCCTGGACACAAACTCTTCCAGCCCCTCCCCTCTGGCAAAAGGCTCCGGTCTATCCGGACCAGGACCTCACGCCACAAGAACAGTTTCTTCCTCTCTGCAGTCAGCCTAATGAACAATGCCCCAGTTCCCCCTAAATAACCCTAAACCTATGGATGTAATATGCTATAATGTTAATGTCATCTTTACTCACTACATCTTAGCCTTCTTAACCTTGGATGTATGTATAAACCATTAAAAATGTTACCTGTATAATGTGATTTCACAAAAGTCCTCTGCTACTTCCTGCTAACAGCAGTATTACAGTAAAGCCGATTTTGCCCCTCGCTCACTCATGCACCCAGTGGAATTAGCGCCAACTAGTGGTGCAAACAAATATTATCTGCAGGGCCTTTCTGCAACTGCAAAGGCGCTCTAAATCATCAGTAGTGGCACACAAATTATGAAATGTGCAACATCGGAGAATGGCCATAATTGGTGTATATGGCATTTTTATGGTCAAAATAGTGAATGCATGATAAATATTGTTAAGCTACTCTTGTGCGAAGGTTATCATACCAATTAATAATCTGGACATATATAGGAATAATAAAATAGCAACAAGAATTTGCCCACCCTTTCGATTGCGATTGGTGGTCTGGCTCATGGACTAT